>NC_143053.1:162072878-162373484 GCF_052426305.1 Pelodiscus sinensis
TCCCACACATAGATGGAATACAAGATGTCAAGAACAGTATCCCTGATGATGCCACAGCACAACTGGTGGCTGAGCTCTGTGACTTTATCCTCATACACAACTATTTCAGATTCGGTGACAATATATACCTCCAAACCAGTGCCACCTCTATAGGCACCCACATGACCCCACAATATGCCAACATTTTTATGGCTGATCTGGAACAACACTTCCTCAGCAGTCATCCACTAACGTCTTCTCTACCTATGCTACATTGATGACATCTTCATCATCTGGACCCATGGGAAGGAGACTCTGGAAGAATTCCACCATGATTTCAACAGCTTCTACCCAATCATCAACCTCAGCTTGGACCAGACTACATGAGATCCACTTGTAAGCAAACCTCGGTCCCCACTCTGCCCACATATCTACACCAGCGACACCATCACAGAACCTAACCAGATCAGCCATATCATCACTGGTTCATTCACCTGCACATCTACCAATGTAATATACACCATCATGTGCCAGCAATGCATCTGCTACATACATCAGCCAAACTGGACAGTCCCTATGTAAAAGAATAAATGGACACATCAGATATTAGGAATGGCAATATACAAAAACCTGTAGGAGAACACTTCAATCTCCCCAGACACACAGTAGCAGATTTAAAGGTAGCCATCCTGCAGCAAAAAAACTTCAAGACCAGACTTCAAAGAGAAACTGCTGAGCTATAGTTCATCTGCAAATTTGACACCACGGCTACGTCTACATTGGCATCCCTTTCCGGAAAAGGGACGCTAATGAGACAGGTCGCAATTGCAAATTCTGCGGGGGAATTTAAATATCCCCCGCGCCATTTGCATTTACATGGCTGCCACTTTTTTCCGGCTTGGGGATAAGCCGGAGAAGAGAGCCAGTCTAGACGTGATTCTCCGGAAAATAAGCCCTTTTCCGGAGGATCTCTTATTCCTACTTCGAAGTAGGACAAAAGGCGTTATGCCTCGTAAAATGAGGTTTACCAGCGTCGACAAAACTGCTGAGTTCTGTCGACGTTATGTCGACAGAACTCAGAGGTAGTATAGACACAGGTATAGTTTTGTCGACAAAAGTCCACTTTTGTCGACAAAACTCTGTAGTCTAGACACACCCTATGATGCCACAGGACTCCTTGGGTGTGTCTAGACTACAGGGTTTTGTCGACAAAAGTGGACTTTTGTCAACAAAACTACACCCGCGTCTACACTACCGCCGATTTCTGTCGACATAACGTCGACAGAACTCAGCAGTTTTGGCGACGGCTGTAAACCTCATTTTACGAGGAATAACGCCTTCTGTTGACAGAAGGCGTTATTGCATCTAAACTGTCCTTTGCGTCTACTCTGCCACGTTGACAAAGCAAGCCGCTCTGTCAACAGAACTGGATGCAGTCTAGATGCTCTTTGTTGACAGAAGCTTTGTCAATAGTATCTGTCGACAAAACTTCTGTCGACAAAAGCCTGTAGTCTAGATGTACCCCTTGTCGCTTCAGTAAACATAAGTGTTGGAAAAATTGCCCTACAATACTGCCTATCTATGCTTCTTTCATATCAGTCTTCGACGCCAATGTAGGGCCCAATTCCACAAACCAATACCTGTGAACAGAGCTATACTTCAATAGATTACTCATAGGAAGACCTTTATTGATAAGTGGAGTTATTTGCAAATCACAGTTTTATCTATTTACTGCCTCTGCTATTTTCATCCCCATATTTTTTGTCTACCATTATGACCCTCATGTGTTGTCCTATGTTGAATTTAGATTCTATGGTGTCTAGAGAAGGGATATTTTTTACTTGTTTTAGTGAGCAGCTTGGCATATTTTTGAACCTTCACAAAAGTAGTATCTAATAAATGGAGGGAGCTGTCTATTCCTGATTCTCTAGCAGTTTTAAAGGTAACGACCATTAAACCTAAATTTTCTATAGACAGAGAAATACCGTCAAGTTGAATTTTAGGCTTCACTTCTGTCAGCCAGTTATCTACAAAGAATCATATAAATGAAAACCTGAGATATTTTGACCAAAATTTTCAAAAGTGTCCATTAATTTTGGGTACCCTACTTGAATTTCCTAATGCCTGTTTTTCTTGAGTTTCAGAATATCTTCAGCGCCCAGTGACTTCATCTGGAGCAGTGGGCACTCATTACTTTTTTGAAAAATAAGACTCTACAGATGAAGCATCAGGCCCCCATTGAAGTCAATGTTGAATCTTCTGTTGGCCTCAGTGCGAACCTATATTTCACCACAGTTCTCTGCAGCTTGGGAACCCCAGCCTAGAACTACCCCGAACAGTGGATATTTTGGAAAATGTGGGTCTTTGTGCTCAGCTCAAAAATGACTGAATTTTAATATTATAAACATTACAAGAAGGTAGATTTCAATGAAGAAGAGTTGCCATATAAATCTGGAAAAGAGTAATTACCATGTTCGGCATGATTTAAACATGGTTTTAGGCATGCACAATCATATTTTTTTTAAATTAAATGTTATGTGGCAAATTAGTTGCAGTACACTGGAACTACAAGAAAAAAGTCTACTTTGTCATTAGCCCTATTGTAACTGTACAGTAGAATAAGAAAGAGTAACAGATGCCTCCGCCCTTGTTCAGCCATATGAGAACCATCTAGAGTATCAGTTCCCCCGCAGAACGTAGTTCCGGGCACCACTTCCACCAGCAAGCAAGTGGGTGGGTGGGGAAGAAGTGAAATGAGTGGTTTCACCCAGCAGTATTCCAATAAGAGACATGTCTGGGAACAAGTGATGAAACAAGATGCACCTTTTTTAGGGCTGTAATAAATTACTAAGCCCTCCCAAAGCAAGCAGGTGAGAATGGCAGGAGGAAATGAGACTCTTTGAGACATAGGTATCAACTTTGTGGGTGCTCCAGTTCAGGAGCACCCACAGAAAGAAATTAGCAGGTGCTTAGCATCCACCAGCAGCCAAGCTCCCCTGCATCCCCCCATCACATCCTGCCTGCTGCAGATCAGCCAGTAGGGGGTGTTCTTACGAGAAGGGGCAGAACTGAGTGGGAAGAAGTAGGGTGGTGGCAGAGTGGAAGGGGGTGAGTGGGTGAGTGGTGGAAGGGGTAGAGTGGGGTCAGGGCTTGTGGCTGAGCAGGGGTTGAGCACTCTCAGGGAAAGCTGGAAGCTGGCACCTGTGCTCTGAGGCACAATTCCTGTATTGTGCTCCTTCTACAGTGGTGCAGCTGTGCATCTTTAGTGTTGACAGGCAGAACCTAACCTGGGTCCTCTGGAGCCACTGCTGCAGGAGTGGAGAATCTTTTTTGGGTCAGGGGCTGCTGACCCTCAGAAAAATCAGTTGGGGATTGCACACAAGTGAGAAGCACAACAATAAAAAACCCTCACTGACATAGTCACCAACTGAGAAGGGGAAAGTCACTCTACACATTCCTCTTGCACACCAAAGCTAGGGGGGCCCAGAGTGGTAGATTTTGTGTGCTCCACAGTAGGGTGGCAGAGGGACTGGAATGCCAGCGCAGGGGGAACCCTGAGCCTCCGGGGTCAGATACAGCCAAGCCAGGGGCCACATCTAGCCCTCAGGCCTGAGGTTCCCCAATCCTGCTCTACAGCTTGAGCTAAAAGCCAGCTGGCTTTCAGCTAAATCTGAAATGGAAACTCATTCGCTCTGTAAGTGGTTTAAGTGTCACTGCATGGGACAGCAAACCACACAGTTGCACATCCACGCTTTTCCAATTAATGACCATGTCTAAAGGCTCAGTGTAGCCTGTGTAACTGTGAAGTACCATAGCTTGTGTTATTATCCCTCATTCTCTCTCTTCCCTGTTATTTCTGTTTTTGAAAATAAAGACAACTAAACACAGATATTAAAAGCAAAAGTTACATTAGTGGGACCCTATCAAATTCACAGCCATGAAAAGCTCTTGAACTGTGAAATCTGGTCTTTTGCATGCTTTTACCCTAAAGCAGAGATTCTCAAACTGGGATTCCAACTAGGCTTGCCAACTTCGGTTGGACATATTCCTGGAGGTTTCATCAGATGACATGATCTTCAATTAAAGATTAATCTTTAATTCCTACAGACTCCAAGGCAATCATGGAGGATTGGTAACCTTAATCACAACCCAAAAGAGCATTGCAAAACTATTGTAGGAGGGATAAGGTACAAAATGAGGAAGAGATTTACTGAACACAAGGTAAAATACAAGTTAAGTATTAAGGTAAAACAATAAGGACTCCAAATTGTCACTTAAGGGACCAAATACAAAACAGACTTTGGCTGTAATGGAATATAGGATTAAGTCTCTGACCCCAGACTATTCCCAGATCAGGATAGAAAAAAGCTGTTGCTTCTTTACCATATCTTGCAACTTAATGGACAGTTCACACCAGCACAACTGGACTGGACTCCATATCCAGGTTACATTACCAAAGATAGCACCTTCTCAGGACAAGTGGATGACTCACTGTCTTCTTTCTGCAAATCTTCCCTGCATTGTCATGGATGGATGTAAATTAAAGATCAAGATGGCGAATAACAAGCACCCATGCAAGGGAAGTATCTTCCCAGCAACTCTTAGGCTATGTGTATACTATGGGGAAGATCAACAAGGTCTATCTTCCAGGATTGGATTTAATGGGTCAGTTGAATGCCTGTTAATTCGAGCTGAGGGTACCCCTTTCGGCGCCGGTACTTCTTTTCCACACAAGGAGTAAGGGAAGCCAACGGGAGCATTTGTTTCTGTTGACCTCCAACTGTGTAGGCAGTGATTTAAGATACATTGACTGCAGCTACGTATCTTAAGTCATCCTTCCCCTTTAGTATAGACATGCCTTTAGTGTGCTACTACTAGGTCTAGTTATCAGATGAGTAGCAACACTAACTATTCCAACCAAACAGCAGCACATGCTGCCTCCAAAATGGGCACTGACTGCACACTGGCACAGTTTTATACTGACTATTTTCTGGGCAGATTATCAGTCAGTTTCCTGATTTTGGATGGGAAAGGGAGCCCAAAATTAACAGAGTAGATAAAAGGGGTACCAAATGTGGACTCCAACCAGTTGTTACAGGAAATCCAAGATGGTGTATGCAGGAAAATAATATAGAAAATTCCCCTGTACCAACAATAGGCTTGCAACCCCCTTTTGCACTGAGAACTCATTTAAGAAATGCATCCAGAGAGTAAAAGTACACAAAAGACAAGATTTCACTGGACGGGGGGGGGGGGGTGTCAATTTTCATGTTCCATGACGAGTTTTCACAGCTGTGCATTTGGTAGAACCCTATTTATTAACCTTGCCATATTACATATTTTGCCTTTGGTCTTGTCAACACACAAATATTGCACCAATGTAACTAAAAACTGATCTATACTTAAACGTTTTACCAAGAGGATAGTGTTAAGTAAGGCGGGGGGGGGGGGGTTGTCAACATAATTATGTTAGTAAAAACCCCAATGTCAACAGTTACACTTGTATGTAGATGCCTTATGCCATTATAGTTTATTCTTGTCCTCCAAACTCCTCAGTCCCAGTCTAGAACATTCTCCTGCATCCCAAAACTCTCCTCCCTGACTCCACACCAGAGCTGGCACCTCTCCAGCCAGAGCCCTCACCCCTCTCACATTCCAACCCACTGCCTCAGCTTGAAGCCCCCTCCCACACTCTGAACCTCTCATCCCCAGTACTAACCCAGAGTACCACCAGCCAGAGCCCTCATCTCCTCCCATACCACATCCCCCTGAGACAGGTCAATGAAAATAAGCAAGTGAATGAAGGTGGGGAGAGCTAGCAACAGAGACATGGAAGATGGATTGAGTAGGCGTAAGGCCTCAGTGAAGGTGTGACACATGGGCAGAGGTGAAAGTGAATTGGTATAGACCAGTATGGGGTACTGGTGAGACATGGCCACAAGTACCAGCCCATACACAGATGTGCACAGCCTGTTTTAATGTCACTGGCCCTTTTGCCCTCCCTCCCAACCACTAGGGTTGCCATGTGTCCGGTTTTGAACCAGACACATGGTATTTGAGCTTTCTGTCCGGGAAACAGATTGGTTACGTCTACATTGGCCCCTTTTCCGAAAGGGGCATGCTAATTTGACAGGTCGTAATAGGGAAATCCACGGGGGATTTAAATATCCCCCACGGCATTTAAATAAAAATGTCCGCCGCTTTTTTCCGGCTTTTAGAAAAGCCGGAAAAGAGCTTCTACACTGGCCCCGATCCTCCGGAAAAAAGCCCTTTTCCGGAGATCTCTTATTCCTACTTCAAAGTAGGAAGTAGGAATAAGAGATCTCCGGAAAAGGGCTTTTTTTCGGAGGATCGGGGCCAGTGTAGACGCTCTTTTCCGGCTTTTTTAAAAGCCGGAAAAAAGTGGCGGACATTTTTATTTAAATGCCGTGGGGGATATTTAAATCCCCTGCGGATTTCCCTATTACGACCTGTCAAATTAGCATGCCCCTTTCGGAAAAGGGGCCAATGTAGACGTAGCCATTGAGAAAATACAGGACATATAAATGTCTGATATTTTCTAATTAAGTAAGTTTTATTATTATCATGAGAATCAGTACGTAGTTGCATACTGCCTGGCTGGTAGACACGAGGGGGCGGGGATGGGGCGTGAGGAGGGGGGACAGTGATGGGGTGGGATGGAATCCCCGTGGACAGACTTGCCCGTGCGCCCCGCCCGATCTGCTGCCAGCCCCACTCCCCACCGGCCGATTCCCCCGGTCAGACCCGCTCCCCCCAACTCCCTCCTGGCCAGCCCCGCTTCCTGCCGGCCGGTCCTCCTCCTCCCCCCACATCTGAGATCAAATGTGTCCGGTATTTTTTTTAAACCATCTGGTTACCCTACCGACCACTGACCCCAGAGCCCAGTAATTTAAAAGGGGCCAGCAGGCTTCTGGCTGCCACTATTGGAGCCCCAGGCTCTTTGAATCACCAGTGTAGCCCCAGGCAGTGCTATACAGTAGCAAAGGGCTGGCTGGAGGATGCTCACCCCGATATCCCCATCCCTGCTGCCCAAAGCTTTGTCTCTTTAGAGTCAGGCCCTGTACTTGCCAGATTTTTAAATTACATTCAGTCCTGGGCATGGGGAGGACCTCAGAGGAGGAGCTGGGTGGGCAAGGGTGTTCAGTTGTGTGCAAGTAAAAAGTTGACAATCTTAAATGGCAAGACCTCTGACTCTAGTGAAAGCTAGACTGGTGGTATCATTGATTGCTGGTTATTGCCAAAATCTGTGATGATTCAAATCCAAACAATCCTATTTATTTCAATGGAATTGTACTGGGTATGTATCCGTGCATAATTATGCTTTTAAATGGCTAGTTTAATACTTGTTAGGCCAAATTCAGCTCTGGTATAAGATGGTACAACTCCATATCATGGGATCTATACTCATAATAAAGCTAAATCTAACCTGTGGGGGGGAGGGTTAGATTCAATAATGGAATTTTAACATTTCCATTTCCTTTTGTTGTTGCTGTAATTCAAATGTAGAGACTTTAAGTTGCATTAGTGTAGGTTTTATTATTCAATTGGCATACAAGCTAATTTCACCAAAGATAGTTTAAAAAAAAGTTTGTAAAATACTTTTTTTGGTAGCATTGCAAATATTTTCTATGTTAAAAATGAAATAAATAGCAACAATGTTCACAGGGATTGCAAATCATTGCTTGAGAGGTGAGGGCAGACTGACAGTGGGGATTTCTTTGCTGGTTAATGGACATGTTCATAAAGCAATATGAAGAACAAGTTACTTTCAGACACAATAGTGTGTACTTTGAGAACAATTTATAGGTGTTTTTGTGGCAAGAGAAGGGAATCACTGTTTCTGTAGTTATGTATTTATTGTGCTTCATTGTCTTCTTTACCTTTTTACTTTTGTTTTGAACCAATAAAGCGTAAAAGTTGTCCTTGGCTGAAAAAGATGTTTTTATACATATTTGATATACTATGTTACCCTGCAGTGCTGGGATAGAAAAAAGAATCCTTCTTTTTGACCTGATCTTTGAGCAATGTTGTGAGTCCTCCTGATCCAACCTTAAAATGATCCCAAAGCTTTTCAAGCTTTGCCCTCTATAAGAATGTGGGGGTGAGGGATGGTAACAGAAAACTTTCCTGAGATAGTCTCCAAACAAAATGCATTCAGTTTAGAGCAGTTCATCAATCCCTTCTTTGTAAATGGACTCAATCAAGTTTATTCAGTCCTTCATTCAATCCTGGGCAACCGGCGACCTCTATGGGTGAATTTATAAAATAAACCGGAGGACAAAGAAGTCTGCAAGTCATCGCACATTATGCATGGGCAGATTAATGAGGCAGACCACTCTTCCCGTGCACTTTCAATTCGTTTTCCTATTTAAAATCCCGAATAAAGTACTCTTACTTATATTCTTTAGAGTACAAAATCAGACCTGCTTTAAAGTTGTTAAAAGGCTGTAACAGAGAAGTATTGGCGCCGAATAAGAACAAGGAAGAATAACTAGAAAGTTGACCGTAAATGGTTTTAAAACATTCGAATTTAAATGTGCAATGTTCTGAATACAATATCTCTGTGGAGTGGGTAATATACTTGGTAATAAAGTAACCCCCTTTTCTCTTTCGTCTGGAGTTAGACAAGCGTACAGCAGAGTGACAAGAAATCACCGAGAGGGGAATCTCAGTGCCAGGAAATGGTTTGGAAACAGATTAGTATTCTGGTTCATTTCGTTTCCATGACAGGAAACAGTTTTGCTAGACAGTATTTTGGAAGCGCTATTAATTTTCACTCGTGAGGAAAAATGTTTATCAGCGAAAGACCATACCTATGAACATAAATTAAGGTCTGTTTAAGTGCTGTAGCATGTAACACGTTTTATACAGAAACATTGGCTGTGCCACTTTAACATTTTCTCGATTACGTTTTATAATTAAATTAAAGTCTGAAGAGTTCAGAGAGACGTTTAAAAAAATCCAAGCAGAATAGAGCTTGCAACGCACTGATACAAGACCCTTAAATTCACTGTTCGAAATCCAGTTTTGCATTTCAGAATTGGAAAAGGAAGTAGTTATGTAAACCGTTTTGTCTTGGCAAGGAGGTAAAGTCTGAAGAGTTCAGAGAGCACTTTTAAAAGGATACTTAGGAGGAAACATGCATACATCAGCTGTACCGAAAGTACCGCGTTCCAGTGCCAGAGAGAGAGAGAGACATAAATACATATTTCAATTTTCTCAAGAAGTTACAACTGTCATGTGAAAGGGAAACTAGTCCAAGGTACGTCCTAAACCTGGCTGAGTGTGTTATCAGGCACGCCTCCCAGGATGTCTTGGGCTATCAATCAGCTCCAGTGTGGACAGGATTGTAGACAGGAATCCAAAAAAGGACGCTCATTTAGTTTTGCTCGTGTCTCCGCTCACAGTGCCAAGAGGGAGCGGGGGAAGAACACTTTTCTTTGACTTAAACACAAGCATACAGCGCATGCGATGTGCCCTCTCTCCCCAAAGTCAGTCCCCAAGGCATCTTCTCAAAGCGGGGCTCTAAGACGGGCACTCAAACGCAAATCACAACTGTGTGGCGTCCCCACCCCCACAGGACTTTCCGAACCGAAATCTGGATTTCGATAGTCACTCCCCTTCTCTTGGAGTGCCAGAGTTGTTCATTATTCATAGTCCGGGGCGTGTCCTAAGCAGGAGTTGTATATAGGCAAGAAGTTCAGCCGAATGAGAGAACAGATGGGAGCCTAGAGTTGCAGAGTAGAAGCCAATAGCAGGCAACAAAGAGAATAAAAAGGGAACTTTGCTCTCTTAATTTATTTTTTCTCCTTCATTTCCCTTCTGCTCTCCTCTCTTTCCGTGATCGTTTTGGGACCACGTTTCCTCCTAGCCAGACCATTTTTGCTCGCTTTGGGTATTTTTTGTTGTTGGCTTTTTTTGTTTTGTTTTTGTAATTTATTTGCTTTTTCAAAGTGGTGCCTGCGGCAAGAAATCAGTGGCAAAGCCAAGTGACCTGGGAGCTTTTTTGGAGGGCAGGAAGCTACAAGCCGTCTTGGGCGCTAAGCTGATCTTCCTTCTCTTCTTATCGAGGGGGGTCAACGGGGCTGCAGGTCTTCCCACTCAGGCAGGCGGGACCCGGTTGGGCTCGACCCTCTGTTAGGTGGGGGGTGCGCGATTGGGGCTTGAGCCTTCTGCGCTGATCCCAGCCCATTCCGCGGCAGGGCTCTGTCCGGGTCTCTCCTTTTTCCTTGTGCCTGCGACTCCCCCCCCCCCCTCCTGTGGTAGGGGGGCGGCTCTGCCCTGGGCTAGGTGCGTGTGTGGCTGCGGCTCTGTCCCTCTCTCCGCTCCTCGTCCCCTCTCCAACTCCCCCTCCCCCTTCCCCGGCGCTTGTTGCTATGGTGTCGCGGCTCTGCGCGCTGTGGACAGTGGCAGCGCTGGCGCTGCTGAGCCGGAGGGCGGCGGCGGTGGGGCCGGTGGTGCGGTGCGAGCCGTGCGACGCGCGGGCGCTGGAGCAGTGCAAGCCGCTGGCGCCCGAGTGCTCCGAACTGGTGCGGGAGCCGGGCTGCGGCTGCTGCCTGACTTGCGCCCTGCCGGAGGGGCGCCCGTGCGGGGTCTACAGCGAGCGCTGCGGGAGCGGCCTCAGCTGCCAGCCGCGCCGAGGGGAGCTCCGACCCCTGCAGGCGCTGCTGGAGGGCAGGGGGCTTTGCACCAACGTGACCACGGGCAGCAAGCTGCGGACCTTCCTGCTGCAGGGACCACATGGGCCAGGTAAGGAGAGCAGGCGCCCGCGGCGTGTGTGCTTCTTCTCAGGGTGTGTTGGCGAATGCAAAAGAAAAAAAAAATCGCCCGTGCGAAAGTTTGAGGCGGGCCGGTCTATGAATCTGCTCCCTTGAGGCCCACAAGTTTAGTGTGCAACACACACACACCTCTCCCTTGTGTGCTGCAAAAACGTTTCTGTTAATCGCCGCCCAGGCATTGCAGCCAACTCCTCGCGGATGGATTCCTAAACAAAACTTCAACCTTAGTGCACTGGGAAGACTGACGTGGTAATTCCTGCTCTTCAGAATAAATAGTCGTGTTTTCGGATCTAGTGGTCACATCTAGGGCTGGGTGTCAAGTTTGGGATCATAGGGATGAGAAATAAGAAAAAAAAAGTCTCTTGTGCTGCAAAATCCTTCCCTGTAAGGTGAGGATGCTTTTTTTTTTTAATGAGGGCGTCACTCCCCCTCTGAACAGGGTGACTGAGGCAGGTCTGCCAGGCTGAGATATTAAAAATGGATGATTTGCTTGTGAAATTCCTAGAAAGAGATGAGAGAACAGAGAAAAATAGGACATTTTTTTCCCAGGCTAGAAAGTTATTATTTAAAACCAAAACATCAGAGACTGGTAGGTTTTAAAAAGGTGAATACTGTGGCGACACCTTTGAAAATAAACTGTTGGTAAAAACTGAAGTTTCTCTCTTCAAACTGAAGTTTGCCCTCCTGTAAGCTCGTAAAACCATTTATAGTGTGTTATTCTATGATTCTATGATTTAAGAGAGAAGGAAAGGCTGGAACAATTTCTGTAAGCGCGCACATTTTGCAGTGTTCAGAAACAGGGAAAATTGAGATTCAGATCAGGAAAGCACAACTAATATTTGCACAGATTTCATGAGTTTACTAATCAATATTGAGGCAGTCCCATGTACCTTATAGGAAAGCAATTTAAAAGGTTTTGCATTGTTATTTTTAAAGCAGCTGAAGTTTTTCTTTTGAGTTGCAGGTATTCATTGGCTGGCCTCTCCTTAGCTGAGTGAAGTGGCTGCCATTGTGCTTTTAACTAGCTGTTGTAGGAAGACAAGATGTCTTATTATTTATTCATGTGCAGCTTACAAGCAGTGACAGTGGGAGAGTTCAAAACATGCTGAGTGAAGTTTCAAACCTTACTGAAACACATGGCAACATCCTTCATCATAAGATCCTGATGCTGCTAACTCTGCCTTAAAAGGAATCCTGGAAGAGGGGAGTATCCATACAAAGGGGCGGAACTTGGCAAAGGCTAATTATCAGATATTGTTATTATTCTTTTGTAACTGCAAATATTAGAAGAAGGAAAGGGGCAGCTGGATCTGGACTTTCACTTCTGTTCCGCATCTCTTACTAACTTCAGCCCTAATTAGTTAAAATACTAAAGCCCTATTCTTGCACTCCTTATTCAGACATAAATCCTGTTGAAGTCAATGGAAACTTTGCTTCTGTGTATAAAGTGAGAGTTAGGCCTCTTCCTGGGAATACAAATTCAGTGCTTAATCTGCTTAATCAATGTCATGCATAGTGCCTGCATTTAAGGGACTACTAGAGTTTCAACCCTAAATCCAAGTTTCCAGTACAGATTATAGAATACAGCAAACTCTCAGAACAGGATCAAATCTTTTCTCACATACACAGGTAGGTAGAGTATCATATAAAATTGTTTTTGTCATTTTTAGTTACATCAAGAGCTACAAAAATTATATAGCTTTATATTTTAAGATATCATTTTAATGCCAGATTTAGAAGGCCACCAACAGATATTCCTGACATTAATACAACTCACACATTTTAAGGACCATTATAATACTATTAATAAAAGGAAAAAGCAATATTATATTCTGTTGTATCAATGTTTCCAAATATCATTAAGAATGAGAAAAAATATTACTGTAAAAAAATTAAGCACAAAAAATAAGTTCAGATACTTGTGAGAGTCTGAGTTAAATACAGTTATATTTGTTGCCAGCAGTGGCTACACCAAAGCTACTGGTACAAGATGTTAACTCTGATCCTTCCTCCTTCTTCCTGTGCCTATATTGCAAAGGTCTTAATGCCTTAAGTGCTGATATTGTTGGACTCATTGGGATGTGATAAAAAGGCTGAATTTCTTGGCTTTGGTGTTTTTTAGCGAGCCTTTTAACACTATTTTAATACAGATTTTGTGCTTTAACTTTAGTATAATGAATCAACAGTATTGAAAGTAATCTGTGCTCTTCACATCAGTTATCATTGTATGTTCCCAATGTGTTTTCCTTTCCTTTTTTGAAAAGCTCAGATGGCCTGCAGCCAAAAGGCTGAAATGCAGCTTGCAGTCTGACTTAGCTTATAGAAAGATAGAAACTTTAAAAATATCTTAGAGAAAATGCTGCCTTCTACAATTACATTAGAAGAACCCTGTAAGGTATAGTATAGTATAGTACAGACACATCCTCTTAAGTATATAGAAACATTATGCCTCCATAGTATTCTGGGGCACTTTTTTTTGTGTTACTTCTATGAAAAGTAGATACAGAAGAAAATAGTTTTAATCTATTCTGGCTCATAGTGAAAAGCCAGTAAGCAGGATGTTTGTTTTTTGATACCATGGCAGAGTTGATGGTGATGCTGTGTGTTTCGTAGAAAAATGTGTTTCATAGAAAAATAGAATCAAATTGGAACATTCTCTATCCTCCAAGAAGGAAAATTTAACTCACCAAATGTTTGCAGTATGTGGAGAAAAACTTAAGAAATAACTGTATTAAGACCTATTAAGTCAACATGGTAAGATTATTTTAATAATTCCTTTTTTGTTAATTCCCTTCCTGGAGAAAATAGAAAGGAGAGATTCTACCTTACAGAGTACTGTACTAATCATCATAAGACGTTACAGGAATTCATTATCTCAACTAAGTGATAATAAAATCTGTGCTAGAACAGAAATAAATTATTTGAATTTTTTGCATGTCTTCATTGGTAAAGGTGATAACAGATTTCTGATTCAGGTCCAAACTCTGGAAATGATCAAGTCCTAGTGTAAGCCCGCCCCCTTCTGGTGGGAAAAAACTTCATTTTAAAGGAAGCAAATGGCTATATATTTAGATAGTCATAGTTTTAAAAAATCAAATTGATGTAAAGTATACATAAAAATGTTCATACAGTTAAGTAGCAAATAAAGGAATGTAATAGCTAGCTGCTAATAATGATAGTGGAATGGTAGAGTTTAAAAGAGCTTCAGGAGTTTATGAGATATTTCAGTTCTGAGAATATTATAATGTTTTCTGTTCGGGAAGTATAGTCATTGCTGCTCAGAGAATACTATGTCATTTTTGACTTTCTGTGTTTTTTAACAAAAAACAAAAGAAAAAATACAAACTTTTAAAATAAGCTTTTGTGCTCCAAGATTAACTGAATAATTAACGTTGTTTCTTTGTTGAATTTATTTTATTTGAAGGAAATTCCAGTGATTCAGAAGAAGACCAGAATGCCAGTAGCATAGAGAATCAGGCCATCCCTAGCTCTCCCAGGGTGTCAGATTCCAAATCACATCCACCCCACACCAAAATAGATATCATCAGGAAAGAACAAGCCAAAAATACTCAGCGCTACAAAGTGGAATATGATTCACAAAGTACAGATACACTGAATTTCTCTTCTGAATCCAAACAAGAGACTGAATATGTAAGTATTTGTATAAGCAAAAAGATAAATGCATTCTCTTGCTGCTTTTTGGTATGCTGCATTTGACATGATGAATAGAAAACCAGCTGGTGGTAATTGTTGTAGCCATTTAAGGAGTTCTGACTCTATGACCAATAAAACTGTTTCAGATACAAATGCAGAGGGTCAGCAGGCCAGACAGATCAAATTTGGAAAACATAGAAGGCTGTTTTTAATCTAATTATCAATAATAATCTTTGGACTGTAAAAGCCCTTAATCTTACCTATAGTTATCACTCAGGGGAACAGATTTACTGAGGACTAAAAATACCTTAATTAAATGTAATTATACATTGGCAAGAAAGAAAAGACAATGCAAAAAAGAAAAAGACCTTGCATTCAATCCGAAGGTCTGAGTCTGTCCTCTAGGAAGCAAATTATGGAAAGTGCTCTTGCATGGGACTGAGTGCCAGCTTTTGACTGGAGTGTATAATGCACACAAATCAATGTCTAGATTTGTAGTGATTGGTTTGTCACATGGAAAATGTCTGCAGGTCAGAATGTAAGCAGGTACAACTGATTTATGTACTGCTCTTGGCACACGCCTGGTTCTCCTCATACCAGTGCCAACAGGCATACAAAATGCTGCTTGGGTATACTTTGGTACGTCATCAAAACATTCTTGAGTGATCCACACATATCTGTCCTTCTACAAAAGGAAGGTTTCAAAACCTACATAAGGTAGTGAGTTCCATATAGAGTATATGGCGGTTAGGATAATAAGAAAGGTTAATTTTCTTGCATGCTCAATACATTACTGAAGTCGGAGAAGTCAGATATTTCAGTTAAAACACATCAGTGTCTGAAGGGTTCAGAATATCCTTCTTCCATCTCACACACCCAAAAATTTGTGTATAGCAGAGTTATCATCTTAGGATAGTGTTAGGGATGATGTAATATTATAGGGTACTGGTTCAGAACTATGTTTTCTAGGGTCTGGCTACACTGCAGCTGGGAGCAAGGTAGTCAGATTTACACTAGTAGGATTCAAGACAACATGATTACATTTGAAATATGGATCCATCTCCCTATGTTCATGGAGTATTTTGCTGCTTACTGCTTTTTAATGTCTAAAGATATACTATTTTAAAGAATATTGGAGATAGGGTTGGAGTGAGAGGATTTCATTTGTGCTTTCTAAAACATGATTATTGACAGGGTCCCTGCCGTAGAGAAATGGAAGACACATTAAATCACCTAAAGATCCAGAATGTCTTGAGTCCAAGAGGTTTCCATATTCCAAATTGTGACAAGAAGGGATTCTATAAGAAAAAGCAAGTGAGTAATATTTCTTGATCATTTCTGTATGTGTATTCCTGCTTTTCCACACCTTTATTTGTTCTTACAAAGACAAGTTTGACATTACTAGCAATGTTCATGTGCATTGCATAGCATTTTACTGAAACATTAGTTTAGGCCTAGTTTTAGCACCTGGTGGCATTGCACCAAACCATGTCAGGTGTGGACTGTGTTTTTATTTTCTGTAGTTCCTGACAACAGATTAATCTGAGAAACTTCATACCCAATCACTTATGGGTTGGCCTGTGTCCTGGATATCAGTGCCTGTCAGTTTAAAAAAAGCATTGCCTCTGTAATAACCCACAGAGCTAAATGTTGGAGTCACCATATGACTGTAATAGATCAATGCTTTGAATTGTAAATAGCTGCTTGAGAGTTCCTAGAAGAACTGGATTAGGTCAAATTACAAAAAGCAACTTGAGAAAGCCATATATCTGTCCTTTATACACTGCAGAGATCATAGTGAAAGTGATACACTCAGTATTTACTCTGTCTCTGAACCACGTTGGTTTTCCATTTGATTTTGGTTACAAGGCTGTGACCTTTCTTGACAAATACAGACACCACCATAGCTACTCATGCCTTTGTCATCTCCATATTGAAACTACAGGTTGAACCTCTCTAGTCCGGAACCTTTGCGACCTGACCTGGGGCAAACTAGAGAAGTTTTCGAATCAGGAGAGCTCAAGGTCCTAGACACTGGTGGCAGGTCCCAAACACTGGTTCCTTTGCAGTTGGGGTCCCAGCTGCCACCCCCTCTGTTCCTTCCTGAAATCTTAGACCTTTATCTCTGACCACGCCCCTTACTGTTCCTGGCTCAGTCCATAGAAGGGAGTGGCTATGGAGCACCAGCCAGGACAAAGAGTGGATTCCTGTGGCCAGCGCCTGGCACCCCAGGTGAGGAGTTGCTGAGTGCGTCCCAACTCTGCTTCTCCCCCACCCTCTCTGAGCTTGAACACTAGGGAGGAGTTGCTAAGTGTGGGGCCATTGGCACACAAGGGGAGTACCCTGAAGCACCTATGGAGTCACCGCTGATGCTGGACCACAGATGTTGTGGGACAACGGAATTCCAGATTACAGAGGTTCAACCTGTATTGCAGTGTGCCCTACTTAATGCAGTCCAGGAAGCTTTGGCTAGTGAAAAGTATATCAGGGCTGTCCATGTCAGCTCACATAATTCCAGTTGGCTCTGAATTAGTTTCTTGGTGCAAATCAAGGTATAGTTTCTAATTTGCAGAGTGTTATATCAGTGGTTCTCAAGCTTTTCCACAGTCTGGATCATGTCTTTAAAGATAATTGTTTTGTGGGCCACCTCCCCCCTCCCTTTCGTAATTACTCAGGCCCACTTGTCTCTTCACATCCTTGTGGTAACCACAACAATGGCTTACACTGGAAAATAATATTAGGAAAGCATTCCATGTATTTTTAGTTGTCTCTAATGTTGTTTATCAGTTGGAATTGAGAATGAAATTAGCAGCCAGCCCAACTTGGCTACCACGCATCCATTAATTTCACTCTAAGGCTATGTCTATACTACAGAGTTTTTCCGGGATACTGGTATCCCGGAAAAACTTTGCCATGTCCAAGTAACGTGTACACTTTTTTGGATCAGTTTCCAAAAAAGCGGGCACATTCTTTCAGAAGCCTTGTATTCCTCATTTTATGAAGAATAAGGGCTCTTCCAAAAGAGGAGGTTTTTTACACATTTGGCCCAGAGTAGACGGGCCAAATGTCGGAAAAGCCTCTTCTGAAAAAAGAATTGGAAAAAGGTATGTAAATTATGATTCACAATTTGCATACCTTTTTCTGAAAAAGAACTGCAGTGTAGACATAGCCTAAGTCCTGCTGCTTTCAATTGCTTGGATCATGAATTTCTTCAAGTATGTCTACAGTGAAAAAAAAAAAAGGTGTATTCTTAACTTGTGGTAGCTAACGTTGGTTAAAGTAGCAGGCTGTGTCTACACTGGGCCACTTATTCCGGAAAATCAGCCGCTTTTCCGGAATAAGCTGCGAGCTGTCTACACTGGCCCTTGAATTTCCGGAAAAGCAACGACGCTCTACTGTACAAAATCAGCCACTATTCCGGAAAGGCTACGCTGCTCCCGCTCGGGCATAAGTCCTTATTCCGGAACACTGTTCCGGAAAAGGGCCAGTGTAGACAGCCCAGTAGTCTTTTCCGGAAAAAAGCCCCGATTGCGAAAATGACGATTGGGGCTCTTTTCCGGAAAAGCGCGTCTACATTGGCCACAGATGCTTTTTCGGAAAAAGGGCTTTTCCGGAAAAGCAGCCTGCCAATGTAGACGCTCCTTTTCCGGAAAAACTTAAAACGGAATAGTATTCCGTTTTAAGCAGTTCCGGAAATTCATGCCAGTGTAGACACAGCCGCAGTGAAGGCACAGCAACTCGACCTTTAAAACAGGTTAGAAGCTTGAATTCAACCCCAGGCTGTCTCATAGGCTTTAACTTATGTTTCTAACCTGAGTTACAAACCAAATTGTTGAGGCATCCCCCCGGTTTTCATCCAGGTTAGCTAATCTGAGTTAAGAACACACCTTTTTTCAGCACAGGTGTACCCGGGAGAGCCAGCCTTTCCTCTTCCCTTGCATCTCAGCAAGTGAGAACAGCAACCTTTGTAGATCTGATGATAGGCACTCACAGTGGGGGGTCTCTTGGCTCTAGAACACGCTTCTTCCATTGGTCTGACAGTGCCTGTGTTTGTTGACCTTTAGGGCATGCCACATAGCTTATCTATTCACTCTAGCTTTTCCTGAGCAGCTGGTGATTTTCCCAGGCAGGGCAAGTTTCTTTTTTTGGGTTGAGGTCTCATTTAATCTGGTGTGAATTCTTGTTCCATGATATTTTATCTTTGATGTAAATTAACATAGGGACATATGCAGGTTACAGCTCTCAATCTGCATTCATTCAAAAATGCTAGTGATTTCAATGAGAGTTATTTGATGGACTGAAGACAGCATTGCCCCATTGGGGTGCGAACCAAGAGTGTGTGTTTTTTTCCTGTGACAAAGAATTGGTTAGCATATTTATTTTTAGTATTGTTCCAAGAGAGACATATTTTTTTACATGCTATAGTCCTTTAATATAATCACACTAGGCTATTGTATTAGTTTCCTGAATTGCTGCTATTAACATAATTTAGCATTTGTAATTCAATAGTACCCACATTATGACAGAAGAAGTCAGTATGTTATTCTAGGAAATAGTAAATCATCCTAAATAATATTATTTTCGCTGTACTATGAGGTGGAAATACTGGCTTTCTTCTGACACCTCTAAAGTAGCTGGATATGCAGGGCTTGACAAATTGCAGCAAGAGCTACTCGCCAGCCCTGCATTGCACATGCACCAGACCGGCACTGCGCATGCGTGCAGCGCTGGAGAATGAGACGCATGGAGCGACCGGCTGAAATCTCCTCACCATGGGCGAGTAGAAACAACGGTTTGTCGAGCCCTGCTGATATGGATATGCAGCTGTATATGCACTATGATGGCACCCACCTCCAAAGAATGCTGTCCCTGAAAGATTAGCAACATTTATGTGTTTTGCATATTTGTAAAAGTTGCTCATTCTTTACCAGAACAGTTTAGCTATCATATCTGAATCTGTGTGGTGTAATGGTTAGAATTAGGGATGTTACATTTAGTTTAATCAATTAATCGACTAGTCTATGGATTTTCCATTGGCTAGTCCATTAGTTGATAAGCCAGGGAGCCACAGCAGGGTTAGCTCCCTCCCCAGGAGCTAACCCTACTGCTGTTCTGCCTTTTAAGTGTTTTAAGAGCTGGCAGGCTTTTAATACATTTAAAAGGCTAGTGCACAGTGTGTGTGTGTGTGGGGCGGGGGAGGATGACCCAGAGCGAGCCAGCAATCTCAGTTGTCCCAGCTCACTCTGGGTCCCCCCTGCTGTGCTTCTGATTTTTGGCTCTTAGTACGTTCAAAAAGCAGAGATGCAGCGTCTGGTACTGGCTGCAAGCCAGGAATCAGCTCGCATCTGGTCCCTGCTACTCCACTGCCTCCCTTGCCCCCCGTGGAGATGGTGCTGGGAGGAACCAGCTTTTAAGACAGAGGCAACAAGGGGGGGAGGAAAGGCTAGCTGAGGGACTAGTTAACTATCCCATAAGCTTACTGGATAGTCAACTTGCCGCTTACATCCCTAGTTAAAATGGTAATTGGAAAGCAGAACTCCTTCTTTGTTTCTTTTTGGCTTTGCTGCTGACATGGACTCTGATCTCACAAGTTGCTCCACATTAGGGATGTAATAGTGTTGTCTATTAACCAATAAGCAAAAGCTAATAGGTTAATGCTATAGACTGCATGCATTTCCCTCCCCTTGCCACTACATTCTTAGCAGGCTGGACAGCAGCCTGGCTCAGTCCTGTCTTGCGATGGGTCCGGGACCTACCCCTGCTGCAGTTCTGCATTTAAAGTATATTAGGAGCCAGGCAGGTAGGCAGCCTGGCTCAGTTCCAGCTTGTGCCAGGTCCAGGAGTTCAAACCCACACTAGAAAGGAGCTACTGCCACTTCATGCTTCTGCCTCTTTATCAGAGGCAGCAGCACAGGGCAACAGGCAGCTGGTCCATGAGGGGAGCTGGTTTTTAAATTGGCTTCCTCTGTGGACCAGCTCCTGTCTGGCACCCCACACTGCTTCCTCTGATACAGAATGCACTGGCTGCTGGTCCCACCCCTAGAGACTATAGAATAGTCGACTAACCAATAATAATTCATGAGGTTACTTGCCTATTCAATTAACTGATATTTAACATCCCTACTCCACATAGGCAAATGCGCTCATACCTAAATGGATCCCCAGTTATTTAAAGAACATGAGTGTCTCTTCATAAGAATAAATTGCAGGATTAGGTCCTTTTTGTCTCATCTTAATGTCATAAGTTGTTGTATAAAGTAAAATGTAGATAGATGTATATACAGATGCAGTCCAGTAGTACAATGTGTGTGTTGCAACACAGTGTCATAATATGCAGTGCAGAACTTACACAAAGAAACAACATGCGTATAAAGAAACAGCATTTGTCTACAGATAAATGATAGATTTGGGATAAATCCAATAAAGTTTCTTGATCCTCTGAAAGAGCTATATAAAGTCTTTCATAAGGAAGTTTTTCTCTTCATGTTAACATGAACCATGTCTTTTCCTCATTGACTGGCTCTTCAGGGACATGCTGAATGCAATTGTTCCTCATGATCTGATTTGTGGTTATCTAGTAATTGCCTTTCCAGGCGCCCTCGGGAGTAGTTTTAATGAGCGAGAGTTTTTTTTGTAAAGGAATTGTATCTATCCAGATACATCATTTAAAGCAATTTAAGGTATTTATATTTTTATATCAGGGTCACAGGAAAATTATCAAATAAATGTGGTTGCCAGTATGCACTTACTGTCTTGCCAAGCCATATGATATATAACATGAAATCAAATAGGAAAGCCAGTGGTACTGGAAGCTACATGAACAGTTCCAAAAGGAATTCTGTCCTCCATTCTCTGTCCATTATAAATGAATATTTGTTTTTTACTCTACTTTTCTTGCCTGATGCTTCTTGATAAACATTGGTTTAAAGCTAAAACTGGAAGGCTGGCTTTGTGGTTGGTCAGAGTTTTGAGTCTCTAATTTAAGTTTTGCTCCTGGATCCTCAGAGACTGCAAACATGGTACAGAATCATTGTTATCATGCCCATTGAAATGCATACATTAATTACCTCATTCTTCAGTATCCCTTCTAACAAACTGAGGAGTGCCATAGATGGGCTTTAAAGAGATGTGTTCAATCCTCAAGTATATCATGTAAAAGAGAGGCAGTGTCTCTAGGTTCATTCACTCAGTCCGTTCCACAGTCTGGTAGAGAGTGGGCTTCCCCTCCTGGAGACTGTGTCCTTGCCCTTACCACAGGGCTTTATCTCACAGTCTCATTATATATATATATATATATATATATATATATATATACACAATGTGCTGTCTGCTGTGCTGCTAGTCTCCCAGTCACTCAGTCTTCATCCCTTTAGGGCTCCAGAGGAACTGAACTGTCTCTGCTTTTGTAGAAACTTTAATCAGCCTTCCTGTCCTCTTACTAGCTGCTTCTCCTGCTGCCACTCTAGCCTGCATGGCGGACCACTCTGTTGTCCTTTCCTGGGACGAGGGGTGGAAAGCCTGCAAGCTCCAGTAGGGGGCTTCAGGGCCTTGTTCACCCCCTTACAGGGTTAAATATTCCCAGTTCACTTAGGGCTTGATCCAGTGCCCATTACAGCTAATGGGAGTATTTCCACTGACTTCAGTGGGCATTGGCTCATACCATGAATGGAAATGTTAAACAATGTAAAAGGATAAAGTTCATGGTGGTTTAATGTTTAAGGACAACAGACTGAAGAGCTAACTTGTAATTTAAATAAAGATAATCGGCTAATTAGGCAAAGTACTAATACATCTCTTTTCTCGATTGGCTAGTGATGTTTTTTCCCTCTGAAAGTAACTGTGTATTTGCATTGGACCTGATCTCGCAGACACACTTCTGGCACAACTGCCATTTAAGTGATTAGGATCATTGCTTGCAGTATGACTGCAAAATAAAGGTGTTGAGGTTCCAAAGAAGAAAAAGTGTTGTGTTGTTTCAGCACGTGAGATGATATAACCAGCCCAAAGACATAACCAGAATACAGATTTAAGTCATCATTTTCTGGCCTAGGAATGCATGAATCTAAATGACTGCTTATTTTCAGTTAGAATGAGTGCTCTTAGTTCATGTACCATAATAAACATGCTTAAAGCAAACATTCCTCAGCGAGAGGAATCTGCCTGACACAATATGCAGCTTTCTGACCGTGCAGGTCCTGAAAGACTGGCAGGATGACAGGAATCCAATCTATTCCCCCCAAAAGTCCATGGTGAGAAATTGTGGAGCTGGCTAGGGATAGGGATAAAGGAGCAGATGAGCTTCCCACAATCCCCAGCTAGCAGGACTGTATGTGTTGGACTGGGTGGACTAGGATGGGAAAATTACTGGTGCTTGGCTCTTGGGTGAATCAGCTATATTTTAAGGGTGAAATGAACTCTGACACAGACCTATGCACCAGTTAAGTCTTACTTAAACCTTGTTTTGAGGACTTAATTTGTGCTTGCATAGGCCTTCTGTAGGCTCTTTCAATGTGGATAAATTTCATTCTAAATGAATAAAATGCACAAGCTGGAAATTTACATCATGCCATCCACCTGCTCTGAAGAATGAGTTCTCTAGCCCCCTTTAAGGGAGGAAGGGGTAGCCTTCTTTTATTTGTGTTTTTATTTTTGGTGGCAGGAGGTAGGGCAAGGTCTTCAGGCTGCATGGCTTCCCTGTTCTTGTCTGGAGGTGATAAGTGTGTTGTAGTTGTCATCCAGCAAGAACCTGGTAAGTTTGTGCCATGGACTCTTTAAAATTCTTCACTGACTAAATGGGGGCCCTTTTAGCACTGATGAATGTATCTCTGCAATAGGGCATTCAGTGAATCTACAGCCATAAAATCCTGCATGACCAGCTGACATAGATATTGATTCTATCCTGGGAAGGAGTTTGACTGTAGAATGCACAATATGACATTGCATGACTACTAGAGAAAAGTGCATCCACTTAGAATAGAAAAAAAACCTTCACAGTTACAGAGATATATTTCAGGTGGACTGGGCCCAGAGATACATGAGGAATATGTGATCAGGAACTATGTATGCTACTTTATATTCTATTTTGTAACTCTTGGGGTCTTTAGAAGAAGCTCCTTAGTATGCATGGTAAAATAAAAATAATTTTGTTTCCCATCTTTCCTGTACTAAATTATTATTTCTAGGGAAAGCTTCAGCTTTTATGTTGATATATAAATAATTTATAGAAAGAGATTGCACACACACTGCGTATTGCAATTGGCTTGTAGAGATAACTAGTTCTGATAGATAAGTGCTTTTGCTAGAAATTATTTAGGTTATGGATTAACATGCAGGCAACCTTATTTATAGGAAATATATATGTAAAGCTCTAATATACCTAGCAGTTGTTGAAGTGATAACTCTGTTGCAGGGGATTATATATCTGTTAATAAATGTCAACTACAGTACTGAAATTCCTCTGGCAAACAGATGCAAGCTGAGGTGTTATTGCTGTAAGAGTAGTCTCTGCCAAACATATGCTCCCTTGGGGTGCTAAGAGTAATCTGCTGAGCTTTTTTCCCAGATAAAGGACCTGATCCTACAACTCTTACTGTTGCAAGTAGAGCCCTTGACATTGGTTTTGCTCAATAGGGAACAACTGTGCAATATAATATCATGTAGAGTGGTTTATAATGCTGTCTTTTTATGCTTCTAATAATAGTTTATTGTTTGATTAGTTTCCTAATAATTGGCTGTCAATAGAAGTAAAATATCATAATAATTTGTGCTAGTGATCGGAATTCCATTTACTCAGAGTAATCAGCAGTGTTGCTTTGACAATGTTATATTATTGAAGCTATCAAAGAGATTAGGTTTAACTGGAATCTCCGCTCTAGCAAAAGAAATATTGCTAACTAAATCTACCTTTTGTTTCAGTGCCGCCCATCCAAAGGCCGAAAGAGAGGCTATTGCTGGTGTGTGGATAAATATGGACAGCCACTTCCTGGATATGATGGAAAAGGAAAAGGCGATGTCCACTGCTACAACTTGGAAAGCAAATGAAGGGCAGGTGCCATCTCCTGTGGAATCTGTGTGTGGCATTTTGACCCATCAGAGACCTTGGAGGGACTGGGGAAAAAAAGCGTGGACTGCATTGGACTTGGAGTTATGAGTTCTGCCTCCTACTGATATTGGGAGATTCATTGACTCTGTGGACTCTTCAGCTGCACCCTGTCACTGACACACTTCCTGCTTTCTACAGAACATATAGGGAGCTCTGAATTCCCAAGTAAATCTGCACTATTTATCCCCAGAAAGAAAAAAAAGGCACTTCAGAATGGATTCAGGGAGTCTCCACTGACTTTTTAAAATAACGGCCTGTGACCAATTTGATCCCGAAAGATACTGTGTTTTATTTTTAAAGAATTTATAGATTGTAAGCTCATAAAAATATTAAAAAAACAAGGATTTAAAGTTTAAGCTTTTTTATACAGGTCTGACGGGAAACTTATCTTCACGGGTAAAATGTTTTATAAAAATCTCAAAGAACTTTTTAAAGAAACGTGTTTCTAAAATAAAGACATGGCTATTTTTTCTGTAAAGTATATTATGAATATTCTGTTAATCTGTATTTAATATAATTGTTTTTTAATAAACTTTATTTAAATGTAACGTGAATACCAAATGTACACATTCATTCTGTTCTATGCAAGTCAAAAAAGGGGATTGTAGATAGAATGGCATATATAGGTTAATCTAATGTGGATGAGCCAAAATAGATTCACTGAGTGAAGAAAAATTTTCTTAAAGAGTTTTCCTATTTGACGTTGAGAAAACCATCAAATTAACTTTTTAATTAATCTTCCTACGACTCTTCCCTCCTACTTGTTTCAGCTACTCAAACTTAATTTTTTTCTCTTCTTCCCCTTTTTTAAAACTGCTAACTAGTTTAATTTTTTATCTGTGGATAATCTTCCTTCATGTTATGACACTTCTTTTAAACTCAAGCATTTATTGTCTTACTAAAAAAAACTTAATTAAAGATTCTACATGAGAAACTCCTACTAAAGTCAGTGCCAAACATATACAGAAAAGAGGATATAGGATATATAAATTTTATCACTCTCTGGGCTCAACTCTTGCATCGCATAGTTGTAACTTTCACTGACTTCATTGGGAGTTGTCATCTTGCCTTTAAGAGCTGAAGAGTAATCATCCAGTTTTGAAAAACCGCTCTTTGGTTACAGATTCACTTAGATTTTCAATCTGAAGAGAGCTTTTATGTTCTTAATTTGTGGTTCTTTCAAATAACTGGCATATGACATCAATTTGAATCAGTTTCCAATTAAAATTAATGGGAATATCTACGTAAAAATCAGTGGCAGTAGGTAGTCTATGGAATTTAGCATTTTTTCCTTTTTGGATAAGATTTGAAAATTCTTATATGTAACTTGACAGAAAATGGTATTAAAGTGGTGTCATTTTAAAAGAAAATTACCGTTAAATAAATGAATGTCCTGTTGTATATTTAGCTTGGTTTAACTGGACAGCCTCACTTGTATATGATTCAGTTTCTCAGTTTGGAATCTTACAAAATGACCTTGCATCATCTTTAAAACTGAAATCGTAATCCCTCAGAGGTTTGCGAAATAATTGTTACTCTAAAAAGTGTACTGTCCCGAATATTTCCATTTCAGACAGATTTGTGAACCGATTAAAATACTGCAATTGCAAAAATTGTACCAAGAAAACATTGAAATAACATCCTTTTAAAGCTATAATCAGTCTACCCTCATACTGTTATCTGAGCAAGAAATTGTATTCAGCAGTATTATGTAAGTAGACATGAAACTAAGGGCTAGATTCATGAAATAAAGCCAATATTAACAATATTAAATAATACAAAATTAATACATTCCTGAGTTGCTGGGAATGTAAGCTAGTATCGTACCAGAAAAGGAGGATGGATGCCTTCCAAGCAACATTCTTCATGCATGCAAGGAACGTTTAAAAAATGTATCTGCTTGTAGCAACATTTCTGGTTACCTTTTAAGTCCTTGAAAGTTTATTTTTTGTCCCTTGACAGCAAGGAAAAATATCTAAATACAGGCAAAATTGGGTGGTTGACTAAGGTTTTTTAATTACACAAAGTCCTTTAATGGACCATTCATAGTTTACAAAAATGCCAAATCTTTTACAGCTCAAACATGTTCCTTAATTCATTAAGGCAACCTGGGAGAGACATAAATTATTTTAAAAAATATGATTCATTGATTAACTTGCATGCCTGTGCAATGTTAATGACTGTAGTGGTCTTTTGTGACACATAAAACACATAACCTTAGTAGTAAAAAGGATTTTATGGCCATGCACCAGTCAACTTTTCAACTTTATTAAAAAAAAGTTAATGTAGCTAAAAATAGCAAATAAAATGTTTCTCTTATGTGTCTGTGTATATATATACCATTTCCTTGATGAGTAGTTGACTGCTATATATTTCACATGACCATGGTATACTTATTCTAATACCAGACACTACAGTTTGTGTATACAAGTGTCCCAGCAGACAACATTCTTGGTGTGAAACATAAAGTAACCTTATTGCTATCACAAGAACACTCATTAAAATGAAGATGAACTGTGCTTTTTTCATGTTACTATTTCTGTTAAGACAAGGGTTCAATTCAACAAGTTACATGGGCATTCAATGATTTTCCCACGGAATGTTGCATGGGAGTCCGACTGTATAATGAGTGCCCGATTTAAACACAAAATATTTATGGGTTATGTTTGAGCAGTAGAATGTGGGCAGAATCGGGTGAACATGCAAATATATATAGGTCAATCAATATCAGTTTAGGGAAAGATCTCCTTTCACCCCACCCACATGTTAAAAACTAGTCCTGTTAATAGCTGTAATTAGTGAAGGCCTTTATTCAGTAAAAAATGTGTTACTGTTGCTGTGTTATTGAGGGCAGAAATAGAACTGATGCATTAGATAAATTACTGCTGTTTTTATGCCTTTCCTATCTTCAGCTTAATGTTTTATTAAGTCAACATATATTAGATTATATTTTTAAAAAACCTATTCTGAGAATTACAAACACTCCAGATGAAAACACTGTAAACTTCTACCCGCCCCCCCCAACCCCCTTCCTCCCAAAAAAAGATTATTTCTGACATTTTTTTTCACATTACATAGTTCAGGGACATAGAAAAGTTAGTCTTGATGCCCATATTGTGAATGATGGATTCGATGAAAGATAATTAGTCTCTAAATATTACACAAATACCGTATCTATGAAGCAGTGTGGCAGTAAGTGTTTATTTTAACCAGAGTAATAAGTAGCTGCATCATAACCCCATAAATGACCAGCATGCAAATTAAATCTGCCTGCAGGCAGCTCTATTATCTTTCAAGCCATTTGAGAAAGTTTCCTTTTTAAATAAACACACTGTCTATAATCTTTTGAGCTCAGAATATCCTTGTCCACCATTTTGGCATGCACACCCTTCAGGGCATAATGTTCACTCTTTGTGACAGGGAAAGGAGACTTCAATGAATACCAAAACCACAGAATTAATTAGTTTTTAGTATAGTCTGAACTTTTTTCTGTCTAAATTCCATAGAAACATTAACACAGTATAATTCTTTATGGAGGTGAGCCCTAAAATTAAGTAATGTTTTTACAAATCTTTTGGGAAATCATTTTTGGTATCTCAATTCACTCTGGATATCCATGGATGGCTCCGTGCAGATTTCTTTGTATTAGCCATATCAATTGAAATATGAAAAGTGCTGAGCAACTTTGCAGGATGGCAGAGCTTCATAGTCAAAATGACAGGCTTATACAGATTTACACGTTTGCTTCTTATAAAATGATCCTTGCCCCCCTTTATATATGTATTGATAAATACTTCTACAGACTAGGGATGTTTGACCATGCCAGGGTGACTGGGTTCTGGGGAGAGAGGTGGGGATTTGTGGGGTTTTTTGGCTTTGAGTGGTCACTATGTGTGACCACTAGGTTTGCAAGTGTGGGAAGTTCTAGGCAGTACTTACTATTAGAAGGAAAATGTTTTTGCATATCCTTTGGGGATAAATATCTTGTTTCAGCTTGAACCCATTTCATATATCAATATGTAGAGTCTGGGTGACCATTGCTCTACTGTATTAGATCAGCTGAGGGAATACGATTAAACTTTCTATTAAAAAAAAAGTGAGTGCTCCTGTAACCCACCCACCAAGGGTGGTTCACTGTTCCATGAAGTGGCACCTAGACCACCTACAGCAACAGATAAGAACAAGAAACCTCTATAGCATGGGCTGACAGCCAGCTGGCTTTTAGCTCAAAGGGTAGAGGCTCCTACATTAAGCTCCAGAAATTCCAGGATCAAATCCACCCTGTGGCAGTTACACTCCATTCCCTACTAACCACATCTATTCAGGGGCACCACCAATCAGCTGTGTAGCCAAAGCTGGTAAGGTGCCTGAAGGAGAATGGAGGGCAGTGGGGGACAGGGTGCAGAGTGGGGGATGAGAAGAGGTGGGAGCTTTAGGGAATGGGCAGAGAAGTGGTAGGAGAAGTCAGAGCAAGGGCAAGGGGCAGAGCCTTGGGGTGAGTGGAGGTAGAACACCCTTAGGGAAAAATAAAAGTCAGGGCCTATCCTATGGCCACTTCACCTCCAATGGTCTCTAGAACTGTGTATTATAAATGTATATTTATGTTAAACAATCTGTTCCACCTTGTATCTAACTGTGACAGTGAAGTATGTTCCCTCGACTGGCAAAAGAGCTGCGTAAGCTCAAAATCTTCTCTTTCCTGTGCGTGCGTTCTCTTGCCGACACTGGTCCAAGAGAAGCTGTTACCTCTCCCACTCTGTCGCGCTAAGGCCAGGACTATACTATGCACTAACTTAGTCTTCAGTATAACTGTGTCATTCAGGAACATGCACAAGCAGCACACCTGAGCGATGCAAGTTATATTGAGCTGAACCTCCTGTGTAGATAGAATTGTGTCAGGGGAGAGCTTTCCCCAGAGCACCAGGTAGGTGCGTGATGCAGCTCCCAAGCTTGGACAAACAGCATAGGCACCAGGCCAGGAGTGATGGACAGACAAGCAACACAAGCAGTGGCTCCAGCTGTCCAGAGTGCCTGGACACAGGTTGAGCCCTCACTTACCAGCTTGAGGCCCGTGCCTTCTTTCAGACCATGGGGGAAGAGCCACAGAGCATCAGGAAGCAGTAGAGGGTCTTGGGGAAGAGCTTGGGTGGTGCCACACATGACTGTTTAGGGAGGTTCAGCAGCCCCCATCCATTGATAGCCCATAGCTACCACCGCTCACAGAGTTGGAGTTATTAAACGTATGGGTGAGCTCTCTCTTCTTCACTTAGACTAAGCATCTGCATTTTTACTGATGAGGCAACCTTTCACATGGTTTCTGGAGAGCTTAAAACTGAAATATGAAAGAGGTCAGAAGGCAACTTTGCAGTTTTTAAACAGTGCCATGCCTTCGCTGCACTTGTAAAGTGGGGTGTGGTTCAGGAGGGATGCTGCCCTCTTTGCAAGGTTTGGTGATGGAGGCTCATTCCATGCATAATTTATGGCAGTTAGCATCATCGTGTGGTTTCAGAAGAGCAAGCTCTCCCAAGCTATGTCTACACTAGAGTTTTTCTGGGATACCAGAAGTAGCCTGGAAAAACTCTGCCATGCCCAGGAAACGCGTCAGCTTTTTCAGAATAATTTTCTGAAAAAGCGGGCGCATTCTTTCAGAAGCCCTGCATTCCTCATTTTATGAGGAATAAGGGCTGTTCTGAAAGAGGAGATTTTACCCACATTTGGCCCCTTGTAGATGGACCAAATGCCGGAAAATTGTCTTCCCCCCAAAAAAGCAGAAAACGGTATGCTAATTGTGATGTTTTTCCCAGAAAAAGATTGCTGTGTAGCCATAGCCCCAATGGTCCTCTGAAGGTGCTCCAGTTTTGGTTATGGACTTTGTGGTGTACTGTGTGTTATCAACTTTTTGAAAGGCCTGGTAATGGAAAGGGTCTGCCTTTTTAATGCTTTTTCCTCCATTCCAACATTTTTTATTTAAAAAATTCCCCACACCTACAAAAAAAACCTCATCTAAGATCACCTTCTGCATGCACTGCTGAGTATGAACACATCAGTCAGGCACTATCACAAGACTGCATGTTTAACCATAACTCTCTACTTTAGATGTGTGCCATTAAATCAGGGGTCCCCAAAGCTTTCACAGTTACACCCCTCGCTGACCCTGTCCACACCCTCCCAGGAGGCAGGGCCAAGAGCAGGGGACCAGTAAGTGGGCCTGAGATTGGGGCTGCACCTGGAGGCGGGTACAGAACCACAGCTGGGAACAGATCTGCACCCGGGGCTGCATCTGAGAATGGATCAGAAGCCAGGGGATGAGGCAGAGCAGGGTGGTGCAACTTGGCCCAGGAGTGGAGGGTTAAGGGTTCAGTTGGAGCTGGGAATGAAGCCACAGCCAAGCCATGGGCAGGGTAGAAGGCTGGGCCTGGAAGTAGAGGTGCAGCCACGAGCTGAGGCCACAATAGAGCTGGAGGCAGACTAGGGCTTGGGTGTTCCTTCCCCACCCATTGTGAGGATTGGCCTAGGTTCCACCACAACCCCCAATAAGTCCCTCCACTCCCTACCCTGAGGTTCACAGGCCGGCAACTAGTGCATTAAATAGATGATCAAATAATAATAGCCTCCATACAACATAAAACTGCTAAAAGAAAAGTGTTGCGAAGCGAAGCAGCCAAGAATCCCCAAAGGAGCATGTTAAGATTTGCCTGCATGATTTTAACACCGCTCTGTGGTGCTTAGGCACAACAATATTATCATATAATAATGCAGTAAGCTATCCCTCGCCGACCAGTTGGCTTGCAGGTGGGTGTGCTTTGAGAGATGCTGAGGGAATGCAGATTGAAGCAACACATTATTTTGTGGGGCATGAAGCTGAGTATTCCCAGCTGTGCTGTTATGTGACTGTTCTGCATGAATTAAAAGCTGTTTTTCTTTTCTTTTCTTTTCTTTTCTTTTGGACCCCTCCCTACCTCCACTGCCCCATCTCCAGTACATCATAGTCCCTTTGCCTCATGCCCCATCTATGCTGGCTAATGCACGGTGCATAAAGCAACTGTTCAATATTTAGTTTTATCTCCAATGTTCATGGCGTGGAGGCTCCTGCCTGACTCATTACACTCTAGCCACAGAGAATGCAACTATTCTCTCCATTAAACTCCAGTGTAAGTCCATAGTAAATGCAAATAGACTTTGGTGAAAAGTAAGGGACAGATGTGCAGGACTCCATCACTTACTGTGTAGCTCTGTGTTTGCTGGTCAGTTGCAGTTGCTGCAGGCATTCTGTAAAGGCAGCCAGCATTGTCAGCTGAGTTGGGAGAGTTGGCCAAGGAGAAATGGAAAGAGTTGTGATGGGATGTGATCACAGAAAACCTCTTACGAGTGTTTCCCAGAATGGTGATCATGCCATTAACACTCGCCTTCTTGCTCTCTGGTGCTTCCCACCACCCTGTCCCACTGGGCCAGATTATCTGGTCGCCTTCAGACAAAGCACAGAGTTAGGTTTACCACCCTCCTGACGATGTGTTTGCAGAAACTGAATCTCTTCCGCTCTGCGAGGCTGTGGTTCTAGGGCACAGCGCCCGGGAAAACAACCCCCAAAAGTGATCAAACTCCCAAATCCATCTTTTTCTGTGTAAACGTTTTATACAAGGAAAGCTCATGAGGGTGTTTGCCCTCTTTATCCATAAAAGAGAGATGCACACTGGTCATTACCATCCCTACCCCCAGTAAAAGCATATTTACACTGGGCCTGATAGTAATCAAAAGTGTTTTTATTAAATGCAAACACAAGGATTGAAGTGGTTTCAAGTTAAAACAGACAGATCAAAGTAAGGTACTAAATTCAAATGAAAAAAACTGCCTAGCTAGTGCTAATTCACTAAAAAAAACACCCCTTGTTGCAAGCAGATTCTTACTCTAATGAGGTGTTCTTATTCTAGGCATAATCTTCAGGTAAGAGATTCTTTTATCCTGACCTGGGTCCCCAATCCTTTGTAGCTTCTGACCAGCTAAAGACAAAGAGCTGATAGCTTCCCATTGCTTAAATAGTCTTTCCCTGAGAGCAAGATCCTTTTGTTCTACATCACCCCTTCTTCCATGGAAAACTACCAAGGTCAAAATGGAATTCCAGTAAGGTATGGTCTTACTAGTACAATCACTTTTGGGCTTACTGGACTAACAAAGCTATTCACAAGTCATTATGTCAATCACCAAGTCATTAAGACTTCCAGAATGTGGGGAACCAGTAACGGTTCTCATTAGCACATTTAAAACTATAAGCAGTCTCACACTTCATATTTTTAACTTTGCATACAAGAATGATACACACACCAAAATAGGATGCACAGATCTAGCAGATTGTAACACTAAAATGGATAGGTTAGACGAGGTATTGTGTTTAAAGCATTTTCAAGTTATGCATATTTATATTTATGTGTCAAACTTCATAAAGCATGGTGGAAGCGGACTGCAACAATAGTATTATGCTTGCTGTCATCTGGGGGTTCCCTTGCCCTCAGGAGGGAAGGCTGCTCAGGCTGCCTCTTTCAAATGTAATGAAAACTTAAGGCCAACTACACCAGTGCCAAGGTATACCTCTGCTCCCACTATTTATTAATTTTGACAGGGAAGTGGGAGTCACCAATTGCAAAGGTATGGATGATTGTGAGGTTTTGAGCGCGGGTGGAGGGAAACAGTACCACAAATACAGCTGAATTTCAAATGTATTTTTCAGGTTACAAATGGGACTTTGTCATCTGTGGGCACCTCTGCAGGTGACCATTCAGGAAGGAGCAACCCTCATCTATTTTTCTATGCGCTTCAGGTTAGGGTCTTATAGCACATCCATTACCATGGAATGTGTGTGCCTTCAAGGGTGCCTTAAGCAACGTGACTAGCCTCTGTTACGTGTGGTTCTTCTCTAGTACACGCCCCAGGGAGAAAGTCGTGTGTGGGTTTTATGTTTATTTGTCTGTTTTGATGTGTTTGGAGTTTTTATTAGAGAAAACAGGGTCCAAAGAGTGTGCTTTGCTCTTGGAAAGGAAAGTGGTGAGGTTTGAGGTTGTCCTTCGTTCCTGCTGGCGTCTTGGATCAGCCCCAGAGAGAGCTCCGCTCCCTGCACAAACAAACTTTGCAGAGGACACTTCCATTGTGAAAGCAAAGCAGACCTGATGCTGTTGATCTTTCGGTGCCTGCACTTTGCTGCCCCTCCAACGTCTGCTACAAGGTACAGCTTCTGACATTGCTCTAGGTAAGTGATGTACAGGCAATATTGCCTAACGTTTAGCAGAGCTTAGTACTGGAAGGATACTGGAGGTGGTATTGCTCTTCTAGGGTTGAAACAAGGGTGGGGGGAAATTCACCATTGTCTTAAAGCCAGGCCACTTTGGGATGAGGCAGGGCTGAGCAGAGGTCTGGCTTAAGCAGATGTGAGTGCCTTTGACTCCCTACTGCAGAAAACTCCACAGGATTGATGGCAGCAGAAAACACAAGTTAGGGTGGCCCCAGGGCAGCTTAGAGTCTTTCTTGGCCTGGAGAATCAGCAAAATTGGGGAGATTCAAGATGCATCCTCTCCATCTCTCCACTGACTTTTGGTCCTGGAATAGTGATCAAACAGAATTCTCTCCTAAGAGCCCCTCCAACCAAAAAGTTGCATGGTGTCTGAATCAGTCTGACCCTATTGCTGGAGGGAGCCCTGTCTACAAACACTAAACCCTGCTGGTTGTGTTTATTTAAAGGGACAAGACTTCCAAAAGCTATTCACTTTTAGACCTGTGAGTCACTTTTAGCAAGTTGATTGAGGTAGAAAGGATCCCTTTGCATAGATGCCATTCAAGAAATATTACAGCTTTGAGATTGTGTCTTGGTTTATATATATTTCCTTAAGCCCTAACTACAACAAATATACCCAAAGCAATGAGCAGTAACTAGCTAACGCCTGGCAAATGCAAAGTCTATAAGGCAGAACAAATAAGATTTTCTATTAAGCCAGCTTGTCTACCCCCATCAAAGCTAAAGCCTTTGCCAAAGAACTGCAGGGGATTTTATGCTGAGCTCCTCTACCACTGGGCTTTGAGACAAGGTTATCAACTCCTCTTTAGCCTGTTGCTAAGTGGAAGGTAGATTTGTATGGCTCCTCTTCCACTTTTGTCAGTGGTTAAAGTAGATTGAAACCGGCTGCGTCAGCCATACGGGGGGAGGAGGAGGTAGAAAGTTGAGAGGGTTGTTGAGATGTGCCGTGGAGCTGCAGAAGGGGAAAAGACATTCTGGGAAGGAAGCATTTCACTTGTCAATTCAGCATGTCCCGGTAGGGTCTCTTAAACACACTCATGCTTCCTCTCTGCATGTTTTGATCAGGCAATGCATCTGACTGTCCTGTCCAGGAAGCTTTATTAATTCACATTTTGGGTTTCAATTTGCCAAGGCCAATGGTACAAAGAAGACATTGAAAAAGAACAGAGGAGAGAAAGAAACACCCAACAAGAAAAAAATTGATTGTTCTTAAGGAGACAGAACTTTTGGAAAAGACAATATTGGACTGCAGGATACATCTAACCTGGAAAAAGTCCCCTGAGATGGGGCAAAAACCCTGAGCATCTTTCATTGTCTGGTAATGCCACAAGGCTACAATGGAAGAAGAAAAAGTGCCCACCATCTGCTATTAGGAACCCTTTGGCTTCCAAGAAGAGGTAGAATCCTTAAGGGGTGATTTTTTGTTCAGTATTCTTGCTCTCACCACAGGCCAGTAAACAGCACAAGGAGCCTGTTTGTAAGCTAATACTTTCCCACAACTATACTGCCCACCATGTTTGTCTGCTAAGAGCAGACCACAGTGCAGCAATGTCTAGACTATGGGGTTTTTCCGGGATACCAGAGGTATCTCAGAAAAACTCCGCCACATCCAGGGAATGCATCTGCCCTTCCGCTTTTTTTTGCAGAAGAGTAGAAGTGCTCTTTCAAAAGCTCTGTCTTCCTCCTCCCACAAAGAAGAAGGGCTCTTCCAAAAGAGGTTTTTTTATTTCTGAAATTTGGCCCAGTGTAGACAGAAAAACTATCAGAAAAAGGTACACAAATTGTGGAGCGCAATTTTTGTACCTTTTTCCGATGAAGCTCCATAGTATAGACATAGCCTTCCACTCCTACTTCACTGAAACGATCCCATTTTAACTCCACAGCATAGGATTACAGTATAGTACATCTCCAAAAGCAACAACCAAGCAGCATCCAAAGGAAATTATTTAATAGCTCATCTTAAATAATATGACAATGTCAGCATGTGAACAATTTACACCTCTTAATGGTTGTTCAATATTTCCTGTTATTTTTACAATACATCCAGTGCATATATTTGGAAAATACAAACTAATATTCTCCTGTCAGTATTTCATTATATAATCCAGAGTCATCACTCTTTAAAAAACAAAACAAAAACAGATTGACATTGAAACAGAGGTGCAAAAGCAACATGATATACAAACAAAATGAGTTTTAGTAAGTTTCTAACCATGTTCTTTTCTAACAGCTTTCTTTAAAAACATCAGTTTTGCAACTGCAATCTATAAATATAAAATACAAAATGCAAGTTTTACAAGCCATTTCCCACTGATATTGAGTGTTATTCCACCTGAAGCTTTTCCACCAGTGCTCTTTCAGAATAGAAAAATGCCTATATTAAGAGCAATATTATCTATTTACACATAAAGTTATGAAGTGTTTGAGAATATAAATTAATAATACCACAGAAAAAAAATACATTTACAGTGAAATAAATAATTCAACAGGTTTACATATTATAGAATCTGTAGAGTACAAAAGTAGTTCATATATAATATAATATATAATATACAAGTAATGGAGCCTGATTCTGCAATCACTTAGACATGTGTGTCACTTTAAGCACATGATTAGTCCCACTAAATTCAATGGCATTCCTCATGGGAGTGAGCATTACCAACATCAGTTTTGCTGGTATGCTGGTCTAGATAATATTTAGTCCTACCATGAGTGCAGGAGACAGGACTAGATGACCTCTCAAAGTCCCTTCTGCTCCTATGCTCAAAGTTAGCACATGTTTAAGTACCATGGTGAATCAGCCCTAAATAATGGCAGATCAGGACCCTACAAAAGACTTTGCATGAGCAAACAGAAATGCTGTCATATGTTTAGCCTTATTCTTGTGAACCAAGATACTGTTGGCATTCAGGGTCACCTTTCAATTCAGGAGATCCAGGAATTCTTTTCCCAGTTCTTGGATAGACACACCAACATCCAGCAGGCTCTCCAGCCAGCGAAGTTTCACACTAAATAATGGGGAGGGAAAAAAAAGGACACTAAGAAACTAAACATATTAAGTATTTAAAAATAGCAAAAGCTAGAAATGAGGAAGCTAAAGTGCACAGACTTTTTGTATATTGTACCCTATTCTTATATAACCTCTAAACCTCCTCACTTATGGCTTAGATTTTAGAAACTATATAGCACCCGGTCCTGTGACCCTAGCTGAACTACGTTGGATGTGATATTTAAAGCGGTTTGCAAAATTCTGCTTGCTGACTTCTCCATAGACAGTCATACATTTCTCCTGAGGGAGGAAGAGGGAAGGCAGAGTGAAGAAACTCAGGGTAAGAACACTGACTCAGGGGCCTGATTCTCCCTCCACTGAAGTAAAGGGAAGTTTGAAAGTGAATTCCAGCTGGTGAGCCTAAGGCAACCACCTCTTTCTGTATTAGGATATACGATAGAGCAAGAAGGCAGAATTGGATTGCATGTGTGTGAGGAAAGGATAAAATCAGGAGTGAAGACTGTGGGTATGGTGTAAATGTAAGGCATGACTAGTAAATTTATACCTAGACTAATATATGTCTCTAATAGTTTTTCAAGGTTACACTAAATCATGACAAATCATCCAGAATTTGACACTGATCCTTGTTTTGCCCAGGAAAAGGTAGATATGGACTAAGTGCATGGATGGAGATTAACCTAAAAGCTGAATTCCTCTTATTATCTGAATATAGTGCTGTGAGTCTTCAAAAAAGGGAAAAACATAACCCATATATATGTTCATGGGTACTGCTGTGAACGAAGTTTATATTATAAATTGTTCTTAATATCCATTTGCAATACATCTCACAATGACTTCTTCAGATTAACTATTCTGTCTATAAATTTTATCAGTAATCTGTTCAATATACAATTTATTTATCTGTATTTTATTCATTGAAGGATAATCTCTCAAAACGTGAAGGATAAAATCTTGGCCTGGTGTTCATGGGGCCAGAACATCACCCAAAGGGCATAGATTTCCTTCCCCTCTAAGTAGCCCTTATTACACAATCACCGTGCTGACTGCAAAGCGTGTTGTGAATAGAGATTAGCTATGAATACCATAATGTTTTAGGAGCATGAAGATGGAGCTTGTTTAAGGATAGGCAGTAAGTTAAAGTACTTTAGAAGGGCACTGTACTACATCTATGTATAACAAGAGGACTTCAGCCTCCATTTCTGCCAATCTGAGCATTAAGAACACATATAAGGAGAGAAAAGGGAAATAAAAAAACCAATTTGCTCCTAATGTGAAGCCTTAATATGTTTATTTTCATGATCAATTTATATCCCCTCTAAAAACTCTAAGTTTAGGGATGGGAAGTTTAATGGAAAGTTGGCTGTAGCTGATCACCCACTAGTCACAGCAGTGTGAGTAGGCAATAAAAAAAATTACCTGTTTGCTATGGTAAAATCCATTCTTGTTGCAGTTTGGTAAGTAGAATTTGTATAAATCTCCTCCAGTTCTCTCTTGGGCTTTAGCTAATTTATCCAGTGCCCTGTAGAGTTCTTTTTGGCAAGGCCCCTGAAAGAATATTTATATATTCAATTAAAATGCTGCCTTAAAAATATAAAATCCATATAAAATTAACTAATAGGTGAGGCTGAAACATGAGGATTTATGTTCCTAAATTCCCATGCATTAAGATGTTCCCCTTATTAAACAATCGAATTAATGGTTAGACACAATGGTCATGTCATCTTATAAATCAGGATAGCCCTCTTCACTTCAAAGTTGCTGTCCCAGTTTGTACTACCTGAGGATCTGGCCTTATAGTCACAGATATGTATATTTCCTGTATTTTTAATGCACACGGAATAGACTTTTTGCAGAAATGAATACATAATTTTTGTTGCCATCTGCATGTTCCATATTGACATTAGATGTCATATTAAGTGAATCAATGAATTCCTGATACATGCGCAGAACATAATAAAATGTTTTATTTTTCAATTATTCTTACTTAAAAAGTCTTTTCTGGAATGTATTTACAAATAATGATAATACAATTAAATAATTTGACATGGTTGTCAACCAATCCTTCAAATGTACTACTGAACAATAATTTTACAGAAAAGGATCATGTCAAAATAAGAAACACCAAAATCTAGAAAGTGTAAATTGGAGGGTAACATATGGCTAATTCTAACGGCTGTTGATGTTTTTAAAAGCATAACTGTATAAACAAAGAACTGAACAATAGCCAATATGTTGAGCCCTGCATAACTGTGGATATTTGCTTTATATCTGCAGGTACCCGCATCCATGGATGTGGATGCAGATATCCGTGGCTCATTTTTGAAAATACAGATGTGGATGCAGATACAAATTTTGTATCTGTGCAGAGCTCTACCAATATATTTAATGTTGAATAATAGTAAATAGGAATGCTATGACCAAACTAATAGCTTTACTTTAGCAAAACAAAAATAACCTTAGTGTGTGATCCTGCAAAACATTGAAATCCTCATGTAAGCACTTGGGGCCCCAATTCAGGATAGCACATAGGAAAACATAAAGCTTAACTTTAAGCTTTGAAGTCAATGGGGCTTAAACAGACTCCTGAAAGCTAAGTATGTGGTAAATATGCTGGAGGGCAGGGATAGGGTCCAGAGTGACCAGGAGTGGCCCGAGGTGGCCTGCGGCCTCTGGCGCCCCAAACAGAATGCACAATCGGCGCCACTGCCTGCACGCTGTCAATGGCACTGTCAATTGCGTGATGTCATCATCGGGCGCCCTGGGTGCCCAATTGAAGGTGGCACCCTAGGCGATGGCCGAGTTGGCCTATATTCATGGGCTGCCCCTGAGAGTGACCTGGACAGATTAGAGGATTGGTTCAAAAGAAATCTGATGAGGTTCAACAAGGACAAGTGTAGAGTCCTGCACTTGGGATGGAAGAATCCCAAGCATTGTTACAGGCTGGGGACTGAATGGCTAAGTAGCAGTTTCTCAGAAAAGGACTTGGGGATTACAGTAGATGAGAAGCTGGATATAAGTCAACAGTGTGCCCTTATAGCCAAGAAGGCTAATAGCATATTAGGGTGTATTAGGAGGAGCATTGCCAGCAGATCCAGAGATGTGATTATTCCCCTTTACTTGGCTCTGGTGAGGCCACATCTGGAATATTGTGTCCAATTCTGGGCCCCCCGCTATAGAAAGGATGTGGACGCATTGGAGAGGGTCCAGTGGAGGGTGACCAAAATGATTAGGAGTCTGGAGCACATGACCTATGAGGAGAGACTGAGGGTATGTCTACACTGCCACCCTAGTTCGAACTAGGGTGGCTAATGTAGGCATTCGAAGTTGCAAATGAAGCCCGGGATTTAAATATCCTGGGCTTCATTTGCATCTTGCCGGGTGCCGCCATTTTAAAATCCCCGTTAGTGCGGACTCCGTGCCCGCGGCTACACGTGGCACAGAGTAGGTAGTTCGAATTAGGCTCTCTGATTCAAACTACCGGTACACCTCGTTCCACGAGGCGTAACAGTAGTTCGAATTAGAGAGCCCAATTCGAACTACCTACTCCGTGCCGCGTTTAGCCATGGGCACAGAGTCCGCACTAATGGGGATTTAAAAATGGCGGCGCCTGGCAAGATGCAAATGAAGCCCAGGATATTTAAATCCTAGGCTTCATTTGCAACTTTGAATGCCTACATTAGCCTCCCTAGTTCGAACTAGGGTGGCAATGTAGACATATCCTGAGGGATTTCGGTTTGTTTAGTCTGCAGAAGAGAAGAGTGAGGAGGGGGTTGATAACAGCCTTCAACTTCCTGAAGGGAGGATCCAAAGAGGATGGAGAAAGGCTGCTCACAGTAGTGACAGATGGCAGAACAAGGAGCAATGGTCTCAAGTTACTGTGGGAGAGGTCTAGGTTGGATATTAGGAAAGACTATTTCACTAGGAGGGTGGAGAAGCACTAGAATGGGTCACCTAGGGAGGTGGTGGAATCTCCATCCCTAGAGGTGTTTACATCTCGGCTTGACAAAGACCTGGTTGGGTTGATTTAATTGGGATTGGTCCTGCCTTGGGCAGCGGGCTGGACTTGATGACCTCCTGAGGTCTCTTCCAGCTTTATGATTCTATGAGCTATATAAGTAAGGAATACTACTGTTAAGGTTGTAGGACTGAGTCCATTCCATGTCTCTATCCAGTTTAGTTCCACTATCCAGTTTAGCTCTATCCAAGCTATACAAATACTTTGGATTACGCCTTCCAACATCTGTTCTCTGGTGCCCTCAAGTGGTGCATTAAATTACTGATGCATTCACCAGGCTGGTTGCTGTCAGTCAGTGTCAAATGTAGAAATTAATCATTATTCATCATAAATTATAAATGCTTTATATGCATCTGTTTAATAGTATTTTATTGTGATCATAAATAGGCAAATGCAAGTAGTTTTAGCAAGTGTTTCATTATCAGTGTCTGCAATTTCTATGTTATAATCAGGTATTTATCATGGGGTAAAATTTATCTCAGTAGAGGGGCTTACATGATACATAAAATATACAGAGACATTTTGCCTTTATTTCTAATTTGCCTGTCACTTAGGCCGTGTCTAGACTACATCCCTTTTTCGGTAAAGGGATGCAAATTAGGCATGTCGATATTGCAAATGAAGCTGGAATTTGAATTTCCCGTGCTTTGTTTGCATAGTGGCGGCTGCCGCTTTTTTCCAAAATGGGGCTTTTTTGAAAAAAAAAAAAGCGGCAGTTTACTCGGGGCATTTTCGACAGAAATGCCCCATTTCGAAAGATCAGTTTTTGAGGCATACAGGATCTGTTGAAATGGGGCATTTCTGGCAAAAATGCCCCATCTAAACTGGCTCTTTTTTCGAAAAAGCCCAGTTTCGAAAAAAAAGCAGCAGCTAGCATTATGCAAACAAAGCACGAGAAATTCAAATCCTGGCTTCGTTTGCAATATTGACATGCCTAATTTGCATCCCTTTACAGAAAAAGGGATGTAGTCTAGACATAGCCTTAAGCACCTGATCAAAACATTTCAAAGACCAAGGGCTATTACTTGGTTGCATACACTAGTGTGAAGTCAATGGAGCCAATATGAAAATTTCATTCTCAATTTTCTGAATTGTAAGTCAAAAGTTTACTAATAAACTGCTACTTGAAAGACTTGTAGGAGAACCTACCTGCTCCTTCCATTTCTTTAGTTCGGTGATTTTCTTTGCTTTCATGTTTTCATAAGCGCTGATGGCGTTCCAAGGCATAGACTCTTCCTGGCCTTTAGGGAACCTCAGATGATAGTTAAACAATCGATCTTGTGTTATTTCAGTACTTTCTGGAGGTGCATCCTCAGGTTCCATAGAGCCTATATGGAAACAACAGTAACAGTCGGGTAATAATCTTTGATACAGTAAACTTCTACATTTATTTACCCAAACCAATAAAAGGAATATATGAAAACTTTGTGTATCACAATAAAATACACCCTCATCATAAATTTGTGTTAGTACAAATATGGCAGCGTTAATTAGTTAATTAGTTTGTTACCTTTTACACTGTAAATCACAAATATGCTGGACCCACACTCCTGGAAATGAATGATCTCACCCTACCATGGTATGCAAGTGCAGGTTGTGGGCTAAACTAGAGGAGTCTCAAATCAAAATTGTAACTACAGTAATTTAGAGCCTTCAGTTGTGTGAAGAGGTGTGGTTTTTAATCATAGAAGGAATTGCTCCAAACAGGGACCTATGTGACATGTTTCAGGTTAGTCCTGAAGTGTCTAACAATGACATAATTCATAGAGATAGGCAACAGATCTGTCCAACATGCAGTACATCAGCTAAACAAGAACTTGTTCCAACAGTGAAGCACTCACACCCTGACTCAGCAAGGTACCTGCACCTAACTTTAAGAATGTGTACCTTTCCACTGAAATCAACAGAGGTTGTTATCACTCAATGGAACTACTCAAATGGTTAAAGTTAGGCATGTGCTTAAGTATCTCATTGGAACAGTTAAAAAAATCCTGAAAAAATAGCAATTACAGGTTGGACCTCCCTGGTCCAGCACCCTCGGGGCCTGATGGGTCCCAGATGAGGGATTTTGCCAGACAAGGGGAAGTCATTTCTGGACCCCCTGCTGCCATGCCGCCACCTGACCCACTGGCCTCCCAGCTGGCACCTCACCTCCTGCTAGTCCCGCTGCCCTGCCGACCCTGCTGAGCAGCCATCGCTGCTCTGGGACCTACAGGACAGCCATTCGCCACCGATCCCTGCCCCACCGAATTACCGGGACTCCCAGATCCACTGGGCAGCCATGTGTGTACCTCCCAACCCCGCAGAGCAGACCTGCTCCCATGCCCTAGATGGGCCACCATCGGCTAACTGCAGCCCACTGTCCTGCCAACTCTACAGGGATCCTTATCGCTGGCCCTTTACTGGGACTCTCTGGTCCTACAACCTCCGTGCCAGACCATGGATGTTCCCAGATCAGAGAATCCCAGTTAAGAGAGTTTCAACTTGTAGTACTTTTCCTATGATAATATTTTGGACACATTGAGGGGGGAAGAAGACTGTAAAAAATCACCCACTGGCCCATTGAACCAGAATTTCAATCACAAAAGTTGCTGATATTCTGCAATAATATCAAATGCATCTCTACTTGTAACACTTGAACAAATTGTGATTGCTTTTGCCCTGCATGCAAAAATCTTATATCCACTACCATCCCGGCCCATTGTTATTACAGTTTACATTTTTCACTAGCATCTGACCTGGTCAACTATGCCCTAAACAAACAAACAAACCAAAATCAATAAATTACTCGGACTCCCTTTCCATAGAGCTTTAGCTGATTCTGACTCTTCCTCCACCAAGGTTTTGTTTTCTCCCTTGTCTTGCCTTCTCACCTGGATACTGTCATAAGCTTGTCTCAACTTTGTAAGGGGATGTGTGTCAGGGTGAGTGGCTCAAACTATGGGAAACTTTTGCTAGGAAAAAAAATTGCCAGTTTTTCTCCCACCCCCATTTTCCAGCTACATTTTTAACTTTTCTAAGTTTTCAGGCCAGCTCATGGCTGGTCTTGGTCAATGCCCTTCCCCTTCAGTGGTGCTGGAAGTAGGTGTACCGGGTGCTGTGCCGCGCCCCCTGGTATGAAGAAGTAATAACAAACACCAAATACATGGTTTCCAACAGCAGCACCTCCCCACTATAAAAATTATTCTGGCACCTGCTCTCCTATCACAGTTTATTCCTTGCCCCATGCATCCTGTTCCCTCAGGCTTTAGTTCTGCATAGCACCTGCCACAAGAAGACAGACCCAACACCTGGAGTAGGTGCAGGGAGACACCACATTGATATACCTGCAGCCTCTGCCATCCGCATCCCTTCTGCATCTGCTGTTGGCAGGCATGCCGCTTGCCCATGGGTGAGAGTATACAGGGGTCTGAGGTCCCCTGGCTGCACCTGGCAGCTGAGCCCCTGGCCACAGCGTGCGGTGTATACCCCGCAGGCCTCCCCCATCTGGAGGGCACATGTCTGGCAGCAGCCACAGCCTGGCTGATGGGCCCTCTCTGGGCAACTGGCAGCCACCGGTGGACACAGCGCCAGCTTCTCCTCCGTGCAAGGGGCACAGTGCAGCGGCTGGAGGGCAGCCCCAAAGGCGAGGCCAGGGCTAAGCAGCAGCAGCCAGCAGCCACAGAGCAGAGCCATCCTCGTGGTCATGGCGGCAAGGAGCACCCAGTGGCTCCAGCTGAAGAGGCAGGTTTCTTACCAGCCAGCCCAGCCTGCGTCCTTTATGTCCTGATTTGCCTGCCTATTAATCTTTAACCCCAGGTTAGCTATTAGCTGAGCGGGAGGGTTGGAGTAGCATCCTTTCATTGGTAGCTAGGGTCTCCTGCCTCTCTCGCCCCCCTGCCGGTCTCCTCCACCCCCTCAGTCCTTTATTCATTTTTCTCTTTAAAGTTGCAATCAGACTTTTATTTTTTCTGTCCTGCCTCAGTCTGCTTAGAAAACAGGTGTGGGAGTGAGCAGAGGGGAAAGGGTTGATGGGCTGTTTTGTTTTGTTTTGCTTTTCTCTCTGTCTACTTTTATTTGCCACCAGAGTCTCCTTTTTCTTGATGTTCAATAAAAGATTTCAATGTAAAAAGGAAGGAGGAGGGAGCGGGGGAAAACCCCTTGATGCAGAAACAGCTGACCTAATAATTCCACAGCAATGAAGGAATCAGGGAGAAAAAAAAAAAAACCAAACCCCTTGTTTAATTTTCATCATGTGGCTTCAGGTTATGAGGACACAGACATACCAAGAGAGAGGTCCCGAGGGCAATAAAACAGGATCTGGGTACTACTGAACGCATACACGTAGGAGCTCATGTCATTAACCTGTTTGGAAAGCTTGTTTGGCCAAGATTGTGTTGATTTCCTGGGGATGTGCTCAGTTTCTGCTGCTCTTTGATGAAAGTTACTGGGGTGGGGGCAGGATATCTCAGCCATGAGCATCTGCTGTTGTGGAAAACAATGCTTGTGAAACAGAGAAGAAATGTATCTTTCCTGCATCTCTCAGCCACTTTGCCTCTCCATCTCATCTCGTCTCATCTCATCTGACATTTGTTTTCTCTTCTTGCATACAGAGGTTGTGAAGGAAAATAGAAATCACAGTAAAATGCTACAGGAAAATGCTACATTTCATTTGCCCTATATCCTAGCAGACTTGGAATAGAAAATTCCTCAAGAAAGTCAGCAGCTGCAGTGCGTAAGTGAAACAGTTTTGGTTTTGTTCTCTAAATTGAAGTCCTCTCCCCCCTCTGCTCCTGAAACTTTTTGAGATTCATTTTGCATGAAACAAAGTGAAATAAAGATGCATTGTACTGTGAATTGCTGGGCATTGTGTCCTTTGGTCTTGTCCCTCATTTGCATATGGAGGGTTATATTTTCAAAAGCAACTACTAATAAAGTACTCAGCTTGACATATGTTGATAAGGTATGATTTTCAGAAAATACTAAGCACTGACCCTCTGAAAATCTGGTTCCTTTTAGGTATTATCAGTTGCATAGGCCAAAAGTCAAAGTATCCCAAACCACTTGCAAGGCAGAGTGTCTCCAGTGACTATAAAAGTGTTAGGCTATGTCTAGACTGCAAAGAAATGTCGGAAAAAGATATGTAAATTGCAAATCGCAATTTGCGTCTCTTCCTTTTTTTTTTTTTGGAAGAGGCTTTTCCGAAATTTGGCCCGTCTACATGGGGCCAGATTTTGGAAAAACCTCCTCTTTCAGAACATCCCTTCTTCCTCATACAATGAGGAATATAGGGATGCCGAAAGAACGCATCTGCTTTTTCGGAAACTGTTCCAAAAAAGCAGACGTATTCCTAGTACACGGCATAGTTTTTCCAGGATACTTCCGGTATCCCAGAAAAGCTCTGCAGTGTAGACATAGCCTTATTCTAGGTTTACATTGATGGAAATAGGAGCAGAATTTGGCCCAAAGCCATGGCACAGAAGTTCCATGGTAAAAGCACAGCACTGGCATCTTTTCCAAGTCTGATGCTTATTTTCTCACGAGCTTATGAATTCTTTTCTGCCAGCAAATCTTGCACAGAAAGATGCTAAGGAGGCAGTGTTCTGGGAAAGGAAAAACAAATTTATGAACATTCTTGAAATAAAACTAATTGCTGGAAGTGATAAAGCCCCAAAGCTCATTCATACATGTTATTGCTTTGGAGTGGACTATTTTGTACAGAACTGAGTATAACTACTGACTGGCGAGCATCAAGAAACTCCTGCACATCAAATGACTATAACACATATTTTAGCAATCCTAATTGCAATCTCAAATAAATTCCTTCAAGTGAAAAGGGGCTATGAAAGAGGGAAATACTTTCACTACAACAATGTGCAGCCTTTTCTGAAAAGTTTTGGGTTTTTTTAACTGCATTTTTAAGTGAACGGCTTAAAGGAAGAACATGCTAATGCACATGTTGTAATCCTAGTTTGAGCATTACTGACAATAGGTCTGATTTGCCAAATTCTAATTGAAATCTTAATTCTTTCAAAGTTCCTTGGTGTCCTGGTTCTTGGAGTTTTTCTTTGATTCATTGTATAGATAAGATACAGCTGGGAATATCTGTGCCAGATTATATTTTTTTCTATTAGTTGGGAGTATTTGGACCTGGCATTTGTTCAGACTCACCTCTAATGCTGAGCACACAAAAGCATGAATTATACAGTATCCTGGGGGATTTTTTTCTACAGTTACTGGGGCACAAAGCTACAGGCCTGCTTCTCCACTGCTTTGCATCTTCTATGGTCAGTTACACCTCTGCACAGAGAGGGTAGTGCTCTAGTAAACCAGATGTTGCTTGGTTTTACATGACTGCACAGGCTCAAGGTAGCGGGGAATCCGGTCTAACTATCTTTTATTATGTAAGTAGTTTGCTTACTTTAGAACAGAACAGAACTACCTAAGACAGATGTAATCAATGAAGTGATGCTAGTGCAGCTGTTTATATATGCACTGTTTGATGTAATACTACAACTTCCCAACCCAACCCACATCTCTGACCTTGACATAGCTTTAAAGAACACAAACAGCGCAGATAAGAGTTATCGGATACAAAAAAGTGTTCACCATGTAAAATTGTGTTGACTGAAACCTGTTGACAGTATTTTTAAGGTCTTTTTACTAGTGCCATCTTATCTGACCACTCATCATGAAACAGCACATGAATCACCGTCTGTGCACTGGCAATCACTCACCAGTCGCTGTCATTTCATTCCGAGATCTCATTTTGTATGATAAAAAGCTAACTTTTTTTTTTCAAAAAAGAAAGATGAGATTAAGGTGATCCATGAGGGATCAGTGCTATGTTAGCCTTCCTTCAATGTATGGAAACAGGCAGGTGATTTTTACTCATCCTTTTATCCTAATTAGCAGAAATTCAGCTGTTTTGTAAAATATTTTCCCTGCCATTTCTGCTGTCCATTCCCCAGGCAGTGAAATTATTGTTAGAACTCAAGATCAATATTGCCTCTAGAGGGAAATTATACGTTTAATATCCTAAAATGGTCCTTACATACGAGAGAGGAGCAAATAATATTTATTCCAGTGATTCTCAAGCTTTTTTTATAAAGTAAAGTACTCCCTTTAAAAAAAATTATAAGTACCCTCCATACCTACAGTTTTCAAATGCACAATTTTTTTTCTACCATTGAAACACATTTGTTTAAACAAGTTAATTGTAGCTGGGTAGGCGATGAAATTTTTGGGTGTAAAAAGTACAAAAATAATAAAGCACTGTAAAACGTAAAACAAAAATTCAGTTTTCTCCAAACTTCAGTTGTGTTGCATACCCTCAGACTTCTCTCAAGTACCCTAAGGCTGTGTCCAGACTGGCCAGTGTTCCCGGAAAATCAGCCGCTTTTCCGGAAAAACTTGCCAGCTGTCTACACTGGCCGCTTGAATTTCCACAAAAGCACTGACTTCCTACTGTAAGAAATCAGTGCTTTTTGTGGAAATGCTATGCTTCTCCCGTTCAGGCAAAAGTCCCTTTTGCGCAAAACTTTTGCGCAAAAGGGCCAGTGTAGACAGCTGAGATTTGTTTTCCACAAAAAAGCCCCGATCGCGAACATGGCGATCGGGGTTTGTTTGTGGAAAAGTGCGTCTAGATTGGCCATGGATGCTTTTCCGTAAAAAGTGCTTTTGCGGAAAAGTGTCTGTGACAATCTAGACGCTCTGTTCCGAAAATGCTTTTAACGGAAAACTTTTCCATTAAAAGCATTTCCGGAAAATCATACCAGTCTAGATGTAGACTAAGTGTACTCGTAACACTGGTTGAGAAACACTAATTTATTCGATGAACTTTGCCCGCTTTTCTGCTTGATAAACCTGTTTAAAATGATTTCCACCAATTTATTCATTATTCAAAGTATTTATCAAATGATTTCTATGAATAATTGTTGTTCTATAGATTGCTCACAAGTGGTTTCTTACAAGGGTCTGAAATTACATCTATTGTTGGTTAACATTGATTAGATTCAGGGGTCCTATCGTGTTGTTTCTGTACTCTGAATGGATACCTGCAACACTTAGGACCCATCTCCATTAAACACTTAAATCAACCAATATTAGGTCAATTTGCAGACACCACAGTAAATAACTGTTGGCTACATCTATACTGAACCCTTCTTCTGCAAAAGCTTATGCGAATGAAGAGTGGAGTAGAATATTGCCATGCTTCATTTGTATAATTAATTAGGGGCTGTTTTTGTGCAAGAGGCTTCTGTGCAAAAAGGAGCTGAGTAGATGTCTCCTTTTTGCACAAAAACCCCCTCTTGCGCAAGAGCTGTTCTTCCTGAAAAAATGAGGAAGAATGGCTCCTGCACAAGAGGGGAGTTTTGTGCAAAAAGGAGCCGTCTACACAGCTCCTTTTTGCGCAAAAGCCTCTTGTGCAAAAACGGCTCCTAATTAATTTTGCAAATGAAGTGAGGCAATATGCTAATCTGCACTTCATTCGCATAGGCTTTTGCGCAAGAGGGATGCAGTGTAGCCATAGCTGTCGTGTTATATGGCCATACTACTTGCCTTGGGTCAGTGGTGTGTGTCCTCACCAGGAGTGCTTCCATCTACCTCAGAGGGGCAGTGAAGGGAGCTGAGATCCCCCTTCCTCGGCTACGCTGGCAGTTCCCTCCTGGAAGTTCAGCTTTCAGGCTCCCAGAGGTCTGCCCTTCCCCTTCCTTGTTCCCTGCTGGGAATGGGGGAAGCTGCCCAGGGCTTCTCGCCTTCCCATTCCCCACCAGCGGAGGTGAAGCCGCTCAGGGCTCCTCACCTCCCTGATCCCCACCTGGAGTGGGGTGTAACTGCCTGGGCTTCTCTCCCTGGATCTATTCTTGCTCTGGCTTTCAGGTTCCAGGGAAAGTGAGGACAGCTCTGCTCCAGATGCCAGCTATATTGACAAGAGAGCTAATAACCAATGTAAGTAACTCCATTTCTACACAGATACTGATTCACCCTAACTACACCGAGACCAACAGTTCTCAAACTGGGGGGCCCTGAACCAAAAGGGAGTTGCAAAGGGTTGCAAAGTTACAGTATTGCCACTCTTACTTCTGTGCTGCCTTCAGAGCTGGAGGCCAGAGAGCAGCAACTATTGGCCAGATGCCAGGCTCTGAAGGTAGCGCCCCACCAGCAGCAGTGCAGAAGTATGAATGGAAATACCGTACCTTGCTTCTGTGCTGCTGCCTTCAGAGTGGCTGGGGAGAGCTGGCTGCTGAGTGAGGGCCCAGCTCTGCAGGCAGCAGTGCAGAAGGAAGGATGGCAATACCATACCATGCCAGCCTTATTTCTGCACTGCTGCTGTCAGAGGTGCTGCCTTCAGAGCTGGCTCCCGGCCAGCAGCCATTGCTCTCCAGCTTCCCAGCTCTGAAGGCAGCACCACTGCTTGCAACAAGGCAGAAATAAAGACACCTGTAGCACAAAGCCCACTATAATGATCTTGAAAACCCCAGCTCCTTTTTGTGTTAGGCCTTCTACAGTTACAAGACTGAACATGTTTGGATTTAAATAGCTGAAATCATGAAATTTACAATTTAAAAAAAGCCTACAGCACTGAAATTGACCATGAAATTGGAAGACTCCTCTAAATTGTGCTACAGCAGCCTATTAAGATCTGTGCAGGTGCTCAGCCAGGGAGAAATGCCTCCCAGACCATCCCCAGACTGCTGCTGCTGGGGGAGAGGAGCCCTTCTCCCAGGCAGACATGCCATGGATGGGGAGAGGCGCCTATCTCATGGCCCCAGCCCAGGAATTGCCGTAGTGAGGAGAGGTGTCTCTCCCCCAAGCACAGGTGCTGCTGCAGGGGGAGAGAGATGGGGAGAGTTTTCTCTGCCTACCATAGACCCATGTTTCTACCTCAAGCCCCTCATCCGGAGCCAACCCCAGAACCCTCACTCACACCTCACACGCCAACACTCTGCCCCAGCCCAGAGCTCCCTTCCACACTAAGCTTCTTGGCCCCACCCCCTGCTACATGAGATTTTTTATGTGCACCAATAGGGAGGTGAAGTGTCTAATTTGTCCCATGTATGCGTGGAATTATTTTTGTTATGTGCACCAATAGGGAGATGATGTGGCACACATCACCTCCCCATTGGTGCACAAAACAAAAATCGTCCTACACACGGATGGGAAAAATTAGAAGGAACCCCGCCTGCCAGCACAGCAGAATGCGGCAGCGCTCTGGCAAACTCTGACACTGAAAGTGAGCAGTTCTGAGTGGCAGCAGTAGCAGTAGGAAATTGGATTTTTTTATCTTAATTTTTTGTTTAAAATATGTATCTATCCTATCTGGGAGTTTTTAATTGCTGGGCATTGACACCTGAGCAACTAACTCCTTTGCTTTCCCCACCAGTGGGCCTCTCTCTCTCTCCCTAAGGTCACTGTTATCTGTCAGTACATAGGCACTTGGACTGGGCAGTGTGTAGAGTAGCTTGGCTATGGCCACCTGGGTAGTAAATATTGAGAGCATAGGATGTGGCCTTGAGCCTCATGGCCTGTGATTCCAAAGCCCTTTGCAAGAGCTGCTTTTTTTTTTAAGGTTGAAATTCTATGCTGGTCAAACAAACACATTCATCCTGGAGTTATTTTCACAATGTAAACTCAGTAGCTCTTTCAAACACGCATTAAAGCCTCACCTTCAAATTTTAGTTTTGCACAGTAATAGGAGAATTGTATAACTTAAAATAAAGCCAGAGTTCATACAGGGGGCCTGGTGCTGCCAATGTTGGGGAAGCCCTGTCTTCTCCCAGCTGTGGAAAAGACCAATAGAAACAATACGGGAAGTCTCAAAACCCTGATGCATCATGAGGCAGTACAGTGCATCACCCTATGGTGGCATGGTGAAGATAGGCTCTAGAGGTATGTCTAGACTACATGACTCTGCTGACAGAGGCATATAAAATAGGCTATCCGACATAGTCAATGAAGCGGGGATTTAAATATCCCTGGCTTCATTAAAATAAAAATGGCTGCCGCACTGTGCCGGCTCAGCTGATAGTCAGCACAGCACGTGAATCAAGACGTGGATCGGTCGTCAGGGGAAGCCTTTGTCGACTGCTCCCTTATGCCTTGTGAAATGAGGTTTACAGGAGTGGTCGACAAAGGTTTCCCTTGTCGACCAATCCGCGTTTTTACGTGCGTTCTGTGCTGATGATCAGCTGAGCCGGCACAGCACGGCGGCCATTTTGATTTTAATGAAGCCGGGAATATATAAATCCCTGCTTCATTGACTATGTCAGTATGTCTAATTTACATGCCTCTGCTGGCAGACACGTGTAGGCTAGACATATCCTAAGAAGACTTGAGCATCTCCTTTGCTGCATTGATTTACTGTCCCAAGCAGGGGAAACTGGTGAGCAGGAGGAAATACAAGGAGGGTCACCCAGAGAGGCAGTGGACATCATGTGACAGCACCCCACTGACCAATTAAAATTTTGGCAGGAGTGTAGGGGACAGCGCTCCTCCTGAATCCTACCATAAGTCACCTATGGTCCCATGCGCAGCAGTGTGACTAGAAGCACAGGAACTGCCATACTGATTCAGACCAGAGCTCTGTGTGATGTGATGTTCTGTCTCAAGCTGTGGGAAGCACTTTATACTTCAAAAGACGGTCTGAGAATTACCTCAATGGACAGAGACCCTGCCCATCGGGAAAGCATCTGCCAAACCCCATCAGTTAGTGGTTAATTTATTCTGCTCTGCCGTATGTCAGAATGACCTCTTGAAGACCTGAAGAAAAGTGCTGTGTAAGCTTGAAAGCTTGTCTCTGTCACCAACAGAAGCTGGTGCAATAAAAGTTCTTACATCACCCACCCTTTCTAGCTTATCTGCATTGACTAATCTCATTCACCATATAGGGCAGGGGGATTTACAAAGTAGCCTAAGGGAGGTACATGACCATTTCCTATTGAAATTCAGTAAGATCTGAGCACCTAACTATCTTGGGTCCTTTATGAATGCTGCTAAACCCTTTTCCTCAGAGATATTTTCAGCAGAGAGTCCCACAGGCTGATGTTATGTTTTGTGTCCTTACAGTTTTACATGTGTTGCCTTTCAATGATATTGACCACCATGTTCTTGTATTTGGAGGAATGATAACTAGAAGTGTAGGATTTGTCTTCCCTATACAAGTTATTATTTTTTGAATGTCGGGTTGTCCAGGCGTCTCCTTGATAAACTAACCAAATCTCAATTTTCTCAACCTCTTCTCACACAAAATTCTATCTGTGCCTTTCATCACTTTTGTCACCTGTCTCTGGACACCTTCTAGTGCATCCATATCATTTTTCTGAAATTTCAGATATAGCAGCCACTTTTACAACCCGAGGGCATAGGCCAGAGAGAATTCTGTTTCCCTTCTGTTCCATGGAGAAGATCTCTTGAACAAAGTCCCTATGCTGTGCACAGGAGACTAGAAATTTTGCATTATGTATTTTCAGACTCACATTCTTCTAGTCTACTAGAGTTCTTTGAGAGGGTCAACAAACATGTGGACAAGGGGGATCCAGTGCATATAGTATACTTAGGTTTCCAGAAAGCCTTTGACAAGGTCCCTCACCAAAGGCTTTTAAGTAAAATAAGTTGCTATGGGATAAGAAGGAAGGTCCTTTCACGGATTAATAACTGGTTAAAAGACAGGAAATAAAGGGTAAGAATAAATTGTCAGTTTTCAGAGTGGAGAGAGGTAACTAGTGGGGTCCCCCAAAGGTATGTCCTGGGACCTATTCTATTCAATTTATTTATAAATGATCTAGAGAAAGGAGTAAACAGTGAAGTGGCAAAATTTGCAGATGATACTAAACTGCTCAAGATAGTTAAGACCAAAGCAGACTGTGAAGAGCTTCAAAAAGATCTTACCAAACTAAAAAGTGTTTGGGGAAAAAAATGGCAAATGAAACTGATAAATGTAAAGTAATGGACATTGGAAAAAATAATCCCAACTATATATACAATATGATGGGGTCTAATTTAGCCACAACTACTCAAGAGACAGATCTTGGAGTCATTGTGGACAGTTCTCTGAAAACATTCACTCAGTGTGCAGTGGCAGTCAACAAAGCAAATAGAATGTTAGGAATCAATTAAAAAGTGATAGAGAACAAGACAGAGAATATCTTATTGCCTCTGTATAAATCCATGGTATGCCCACATCTTGAATACTACTTACAGATGTGGTCGCCTCATCTGAAAAAAGGATATATTGGCGTTGGAAAAGGTTCCTAAAAGGGCAACAAAAATGATTAGGGGTTTAGAGTTGGTCCCAAATGAAGAGAGATTAAAAAGGACTTTTAGCTTAAAAAAGAGGAGACTATGGGGGGATATGATAGAAGTCTATAAAATCATGACTGGTGTGAAAAAAATGAAGATAGAAGTTATTTTCTTATTACCACAATATAAGAACTAGGGATTACCAAATGAAATTAATAGGCAGCAGGTTTAAAACAAACAAAAGGAAATTGTTCTTCACTCAGTGCAGAGTCAACCTCTGAAACTCCTTGCCAGAGGATGTTGTGAAATCTAAGACTCTACAAGGGTTCAAAAAAAAGCTAGATAGATTCATGGGTGTTAGGTCCATCAATGTCTATTAGCCAGGATGGTTATAGGAATGGTATCCCTACCCTCTGTTTCTCTGGAAATGGATGACGGGAGAGGGATCACGTGGTCATTCCTTGTTGTGTTTGCTCCCTCTGGGGCACCTGGTATTGGCCACTTTTGGCAGACAGGATACCGAGCTAGATGGATCTTTGGTCTGACCCAGTATGGACTTTCTTATGTTCTTATTTCATTAGCTCAGTTTTAATATAATCAGAATCTGGTTCCTGATCCATGTTGAGGGCTACGTCTACACTGAAGCTCTATTTCATGTATCAGAGGTATCCCAAAATAGCTATTCCACATCTTTTGAGTGTTTCCATTATTCTGAAATATACTGGGCTCGCTATTCCAACAATTCTATGAGGACTAAGGGACATTTTGGAATAGCGATTTATTTTGAAATAAATGCTGTGTAGACAGCCCCAAGTTTCAAAATAAGCTATTTTGAAATTTACTTGAAATAAGCTACACAATTTGCATAGCTCAAATTGCATAGCTTATTTCAAGCAATGGGTGCAGTGTAGACACATTCGTTGATATCAATTATTACTATTTGCCACCTTAAGTGCTAAAACCATGACACATTTGTGTGGAGTGAGGAGGCATTCAGCATTGATGGAGTTAACCCAATCTGTTCATATATTAAAATCACACTGGCAACTTGACTAAATGTCACACGAATATTTGTCTGCCCTACTGTATAAATAATCGGAGCCATTAGGCACAGGGATCACATAGAGTTACTGAATAAAAAAAAGAATCAATATCATTAATGTATAATGAAATAAAACAGAAGGACAAGATTAGATTGTTGAGATACTTTATAAAAGAGGGCACTCAGCTTTCATCTTTCAAAAGCAGGTATTTAATTGCTTTCAATAAATGAGCACTTTCTCTCCCTCTGGGACTGAACCAGGACAGGTGACCTTTGGTACAGAAAAATAACAACATTTTAGTGACCTGAAATCAGTGATTTAGACCAGCTTTTCAAAAGTCCTTAAGCACCTAATGGGATGTTCAAAAGCAGATTCATAAGGAGCTCTGCTGTTAGGGGCTAAATGTGGCCCCTAGTGATTAGTTAGTGGTTGTTTTATGCCCGAATGTGTGAATTTATAAAAACAAATATTTTAAACCTATTTAAAATAATTGCAGACATTCTCATTCCATAATAAATGTCAAATATTTTTCAAAGCTTACAAATCCCTAGGTCTCATTGATATCAAGTGACACAGAGTTCCACACATTAATTATTCACTGGACAAACGGTATTATATCAGTTTTACAACCAACTTCCTTAAACACATCTTTCAGTTTCATTGATTATCATCTTGTATTATAAAGAAGAGTACCTGATTTATTTTTTTAAAAACCATTCATTATTTTCTAAAATGTTCTCTCAAAGCTAAAATGCCTCAATCATTTCATTTTCATGTCACATCGAAATATTTTTCTCTTTTTCTGGGATTTTTGGTTTTTGTTCACTGCTCTCTGAATCTTCTCTCATTCAGTAATATCTTTTTTAGCGGTAGGGTGGTTAAATTGGCCACTGTATTCCAGGTCAGGTTTTACACCTGATTTGGGTGACAGCATCATAATGTCGATGGTATCATTTTTCTATTTCATCTTTTACACAGCCTAAATTTTTCTCTGATTTTTTTTTTTTTTTTTTTTACCATCCTTGCACATGAAGCTGAGGATTTTGAGCTACATTAAATGTCGCTTGTTTTGGTTTGTTTTGGTTTGAAGGGGATTGAAACAGTCATAGTTAGCATAGATCCCAACACGTTTAGTAGTTCAAATTGTTCCTCCTATTGTGTTTACCTCCCATTAGACACGAATAAACTCAGCAGCTACCATACTGCCCATTTTTCTAGTTTTGTGTGACTCCTTTATAAAAACAGTCAGACATTTGCTATGCAGTAGTTTCCCTGAATTGTTACTTGTGAGAAACATGCTGTTTGACCTACTTGCCCACTTGATCATGCAGTAAATTGATCAATGTTCTATTAGCTGGTAATTACACAGCTAAACCTACTTTATCTATGTTTTGTACTTTTCCTGGCAAAAGATGCATCAGTTTGAATGTTTAAATAAGTTTCAACCTTCATGTGAGGTGGTCCTGAACTATTTTGTTTTCCTAGGGAATTTTGATAGCAATATTGCTCAACTCTTAGTTTATTTGTTCCCAACTTACTGTACCTGAACTCATGTGACCTCCCCCACCCCCACCCCTATTCCAGGGAGTTGGATCAACCTTTTTCAGGGGGACACACACGCACCCCTGTCTCAAGGTCATGCACAGGTTATTTTCTACTTTGCAACTGCCATGTTTTTCTTGCATCATTTAGCTGTCCCGAGGCAGCAACCAGTGGGTTCAGGGTTTCATAAACAATTTAAAAAGGCAAGGCTACAATAAGGTGAACAGACATTAGGCAAAGACCTTGAAGAATTGGAGCTGGAAGAAGTAGAGAGCTAGGATAGGCCAGGAGATGAAGATGGGAGATATGAAAAGATGATGGCAGTTAGCAGAAGTATGAAGATACAGAAGAAACAGGAAAGGTTCTGAGAATAATCAAAAACGATTTTCTGTTGGGAATGATTTTAGGTCACTCAGCTGCTTTTTTGGAATAAACAGAGGAAAAGCCCAATTTGCTGCTTGTTTAATAAGCACATCTCTATTGACTTCAGTGGATTTGCAGCTGCTCATGGGGTGCTCCTCAAAGGTTTTTACGTTCTCAGGCATCTAAGTCCTCCATTTGGGTGTGTCTGACATTTTCAAAATCACTACTCAGCCGCTGCCAAATTCCAGAGGAGCCAATGTCCCAAAAGCAGCCACCTTAGCACTGATGCTGCCCAGCAGTTAATGATCCACTCTGAGCCATCACTCAAACCGTAGCCCTAGAGGCGCTGAAGTGGATTTCTCCAAGGAGGCAGAGGAATGCCTACGTGGCAGCAGGACCCAATCTCCTGGATCAACAGGTGAATTGAGAGTCTGCATAAGTTAAGATATCTGTCAGATCTCACATTAGAAGAGCTGGATACAAGCCATCAATGGGCTGTGGGAGCACCACAGGCCCTGTACAATAAACCACACACAGGAAAAGATAGGGTGAGCATAAAAGTGGTATTGAGCAGGAGTCAGACTGCTAGGTTTTGGCTGCTAGGTCAAGGACTATCTAAGCAGCTGAGCTGGCTTAGGTGCCTAATTCCATAAGAGGATTTGTAGCTGAGAATCCGAAGTGGAAGAAGGCACCAATCTTCAGGTCTAAGTCCCTCTGCCTATACTTCTTGGCTGTGTCTAGACTGGCCAGTTTTTCTGGAAAATCAGCCACTTTTCCGGAAAAACTTGCCAGCTGTCTACACTGGCCGCTTGAATTTCCGCAAAAGCACTGACTTCCTACTGTAAGAAATCAGTGCTTTTTGCGGAAATACTATGCTGCTCCTGTTCGGGCAAAAGTCCCTTTTGCGCAAAACTTTTGTGCAACCAGTGTAGACAGCTGAGACTTGTTTTCCGCAAAAAAGCCCCGATTGCAAAAATGGCGATCGGGGCTTTTTTGCGGAAAAGCGTGTCTAGATTGGCCACGGACGCTTTTCCGCAAAAAGTGCTTTTGCAGAAAAGTGTCCGTGCCAATCTAGCCGCTCTGTTCTGAAAATGCCTTTAACGGAAAACTTTTCCATTAAAAGCATTTCCGGAAAATCATGCCAGTCTAGTTGTAGCCCGTCTGTGCATTGACTAACCTTGCTTCCCATTCATCTCCCTGGTTTCAGTGAATCCTTTTGTAGGCACCAAACTCTCCCCATGTGTTGTATGGGGTGCCTGAGCTGTTCATTTAGAGCTCTGCATTCCATTATGCTGTAGGGTGTCTAAATAGAATAGTGGTCCCCTATTTGTTTTGGAAAATATTACCATGTAGCCTCAGTTCTACAAGCTTCTTCTTTTTTTTTTTTTTAATATATGGAAGGCTATAAAAGCCGGCCAACACTTTCCCAGTTTCAAAATTTTGATGACATTTTGCAATGTCATAATAGATACAAATAAAGCATGGTGAATAACGTTGAGGAGCTCTCCCCGCCAATTTTTCCCTCCTTTTTGCAACCAGCTCTCAGAATATAGATACGCCTGAGCTGAGAGTCTCCAAGCAGAGTGAGAAACTAAGTACAAGGTAGTTTAGACTGATGCTTTGCCTTCACTAGGGAAAAAGGCAGAATTTTAGCACGTGTTAATTCATGTGGTAAAATCCTAGCATGGCCTGGGCAGCTATGATTTTAATAGGTGTTAACAAATTGAGCCAAACACTCATAAGCCACCACAAACATGGCAGCTTCCAAGGTATCTATGGGGAGTCAGGGCCATCCAAGTGGAAGCCTTGTTCACTCCGAGCAGTCTTTCTGCTTGTGTCTTGGTGCTGGTGCTGACATGGCTTGCTTGCAACCATGCTACCAGGGCCCGCCCGATTTGCTAGGTGCAAGGAAAGAGCTACATGACATCTCATACAGCTTAGCCTATGTGAATACCTTTGAAAGATGAAGAGGTAATATTGTGTATCCCCATAATACCATCACAGTCTGTCACTTTCTCCTCTGGCCAAGCCTGACTCCACCCCATTTTGTCTACACGGACCTTCTGGAGAATCTGTGGAGGAAGGCAGAGAGGGGTTTCCATAAGGCATATGAACCCCATTGGTATGGAATGGCTCATCCATGTGTGAATTTCAGGGGGCATGATTTGGCTCCATGGCCCTATGTAATTGTACATACCAGACCACAGTTCAGCAGGATTATAATTAACAGTACTGCATTGCGCTGCTGGCAATTTTTTGTTTTGTTTTTATTGGATATGAAATTGACTGCAGAGGAAATAATCAATTACAATATAAGGTTTCCACTCCCACTCCCCCCAGATATCTATTAATGTATTAGGTGGATCATCAAAGAAAGAACTAGACTAAATATGACGTAGTATTTCTTTACCAAGAGGGTATTTCAAAAATATACTTTTTACCCTGACTCTTTAAATTTCTCTCTGTCTAATAGTGCTCTAAATTTGCTCCCAACAGGAGTAAAACCAGTTCTTGCATCTCTGATGTGAGTGGCAATTTTGCCATTGCCTTCAGTAGAAGCAATATCTGTCTGAAGGCAATCTATGACATTTGTTTTCAAGTAACCCACTTCTATAGATTTTTTGTGGTGTTTTGCGCTTCTCCATCCAACATCCTGCTTAGTCACCATCAGCAGGTAGATTGTGTAATGAATGTACTGAAAAACAACATTTGGGTCAAGGTCGCCATTCAACTTCTAAAGGAAAAACATTGTAATGAGGGGGGACCCTCCAAGGGAAGGTTGTTCCAAATTCAGAAAAACACGTCCTTTGTCACGTTCGAAAGGCTGCCCAATAGCATGATGCAAGAACCTGTTCAAACTCTTGTTTTCACTTGGATCCTAGGAAAGGCACTTTTCAGACTCCTGCGGAAAGAGATTAGGCTCAAGGTCTAATGTTCAAAGGTGCTTACAGAAGATAGCTCCTTCCCCGTTGTTACTGACTTTAGACCCTTTTGGAAATCCCATCCCAAGTTTTCTAACCTGGTAGTCTAAAGTTAGGCCCCTAAAATTCACATTTAGGTACCCAACTAAAGATGCTTGATATTGAAAGGTGTTGAGCACCTGCAGCTTCTGTTGACTTCAGTTGGATACATGGGTGCTTATTCCCACTGACCAGCTGGCTTTTTGGTACGCAGTGGGCACTGCCAGAATGCAAACAAATAGCAATAATATGCCAAAATAAACCTTTTCACAATGTGCCATACAAGTAGCAGAGCTTACCAGCAATTCACCTTTGTTGCCAGTAGAGGATGAACATTAAAATGATGTGTGGCTACTTCCTCTGGACCTGCATGCTAAGGAAGAGAAACAACTAAAAGCTCTGGTATTGAACTGGAATCATACAGTGAAAGCCTAACACCCTGAAACCAAATGAAATATTGAGTTGTTTTTTCTTGTACTCAGCTATAAATTAGTCCACACATGGCCTTTTATTTTATAATAGGTGAACAGATAAGACACTGAAATGGCTCCTTGTTGCTCTTTGGGCAGTGACTATTATGGACTAGGTGGCCAAACACTGCCTAACACAATGGGGTCTTGACCTCGTTGAGATCTGGATATGTTCCCTCCAACTAAATCATAATTAACAATAATACTGTTATCACACATCATTACCTCTTAAACTTTGCTGAAATTCAATTTCCTTTGATGAAACTTTTAAGGGAGAAACTAAAAGGGATGCTAATGGAGTGTGACTTCTTTCTTATACACAGAGACCTGAATTACGACAAGGAAATGTTTTAACTGTTTCCATTTCACAGTCATAATTCAGATAACTGACACCTCAACTGTACTTAAAATATGCTGGATAAATCAGATACTTGTTCTGACATGGAGAAGAAAATGAAAATAGTGTGCAGCATTTTGAAAAGGACAAGTATAAAGGATTATTTCTTTCTGCCTGCTGTAGTATCAGGAAAAATACAGACTTTGTGAGTGAAATTCTGCCCTCACTAACACTTGTGCCATTCACTTGCCTCACTGAGGAAATTCCAGGGTAGTTCATTAGAATCTTACAGCTGTTCTGCATAGCTGCTTGCTGACTGAATGTTACTTATTACTTTATACCATGATACTGCTTCAAAGCCCTGCTCTGAACCCGGACAAGAGGCTATGAGAGTCCTTACTCAAAGGCGTTTGCAGCATACACATATAAATGAGGAGAGAACAAAATATTATTATTTCCATTTTACAGATGGGAAACCTAAAAAAAAGCGAGGTTAAATGACTTGCCCAAGCTTGCACAAAGCCTGCAGTACAGCCAGCTATTGAGCCCAAGTCTCTACTGTCCCAGTCCATAGCTTTAGCCACAAACCAACCTGAGCTTCAGTGAACAAATCTACAGAAGAACTTAAACATTTCAGCACTACTGTGAACCTCAAACCCCACTCCCAGCTGCTGCTTAACATGGGAGTCCCCTGAAGTCCATAGGTACCTACATTTATGTTGGTTAAGTCTCCTACACACATATGTCGTGATTCTACCCAGCTACTCAGAGCTTTAGTACAGGGATGGGAAAATTCCTGGTCTGCCAGGGTTAGCTCCGAGTGGGCCCCCACTGTTATATTTACCTGCACGACTGCAGGTACCAGCAACCACAGGCCCCGTTGGCTGGGGAACACCATTCCCATCGAATGGGAGCTGCGGGAAGTGGTCCATTTCAGGAGACTGCCTTAATCACAAGAATACTGGTTATAAGGTGTGGTGAGAAAGCAGGGGCAGATTAGGAGTTTGAGGGGCTCTGGAGCAGAGCAAGTGGGCAAAGCCTACACTACACCTTCCACTACAAGTTCCTCCATACCCCAGCACCCTGGTGTAGGGGCTTTCCATGCCCCAACCGGCCCCCATGTCTGGCACACCTGTCTAGGGCAGGGTCAGAGTATGTGTACTTCCCCACTCTCTAGCAGGAATGATGGGCAGGTGGAGTGGGACAAGTTCCTGCACTTGTACCTCAAACCCAATCTCCAGCAGGAGCGGCAGGTGGGCAGAGTGGGCCAGGGCACAGGGCCCATTTTTCTGGGGACCTCCCAATTGGCCAGAGCCCCTAGGCATGGTTCCCATAGGATCAATGCCTAATCCATCACCATGAGGAAGACTGGCCGGTTTTAGGCACCTAACTCCAGGAGAGACCTCTTGACTGTGAACCCATAGGAGTGAAGGCAGGTGCTTTCCTTTGGCCTTAGTTAGATACCCAACTCTCTAATCTCCTGACCCCTTTCCTCAGCATTTCCTACTAGCTAACTTAATCAACTGCCCATTTTGTTGCTGGCCTCCCTTTGTTAGGCACCTAATTCTCTCCATATAAATCATATGGTGCCTGGGCACCTAAGGTGGGTTGCACATTCCACTGGGCAGCAGGGTGCCTTGGAGTTAGTCACTGATACACCTAATTCCCCTTTGTGGATCTAGCCCCTGTTGTGTTCCAAACCCTAATTGCCACTGGGAATATGACCAGACATCTCTTCGCACTATTAAAGGTTAATTAGAAAATTCTTTGCTATTAGCTCCTAGAGCGAAACTTTCCAAGACTGGCACCAGATCCGTCTCTGTGGAGTGTTCTTTTCTTGGTGAAGCAATGCACCCTGGTTACAGTGGCCGTCAGTTTAATATTTCATTAAGTTTCTGGAGGGTGTCTGTCCGCATGATTTCAGCTGTTGATTTGACCTCCCCAGGTTTCCACTTGCAAAAAAAGGAAACTCTGTCAGGTTAAATCAAGGCTACTCCTGGGAGAAATTAGAGGCAGCTGCAAAGACTTCATGCCCAAGCAATCCCCGTGGAGTCATGGGCAATTTGGAAAGCTGCAGTAATTGGGGCCAGACACAGAATTACAAGCAGGCATAAATTTGCCTGTCCCTGGGCTCGGTACAAATTGGTCAGATTACTGCAAGCTCATTCCAGCATTCTTGTGCATACACATTATGATACAGTTGTTAATTATATGGCCATGTCTAATTTTTCTCCAATAGGACCTGCTTTAGCTCTTCCCCACCTCAGCTCCTTGTCTCAGGTTTTGTCTACACTGGAAAGATTTGGTGACAAAAGTGCTGTCATTCATAAGACACCAAAAATAAAGTTGCCAAATCATCTTTACACTGCCACCCTTTGTCGGCATATCACGGCCACACTGTTAGTTTTCCTGTTGGCAGAAAAAGCAATGGGGGGGGGGGGAAGGGAAATGCATCCCACAGCACCTAGCATCACCTTCAGTTACTAAACACTATGGCTACATCTACACTGGCACCCTTTTCCGGAAATGCTTAAAACAGAACAGTTTTCTGTTATAAGTATTTCCGGAAAAAGCGCATCTACATTGGCACGGACGCTTTTCCGGAAAAGCGTCCGTGCCAATGTAGACACGCTTTTCCACAAAAAAGCCCCGATCGTCATTTTCGCAATCGGGGCTTTTTTGTGGAAAACACTACTGGCCCTTTTCCGGAACAATTTTCCGGAAAAGGACTTTTGCCTGAATGGGAGCCGTATAGTTTTTCCGGAAAAACACTGACAATTTTACATTAGATCGTCAGTGCTTTTCCGGAAATTCAAAGGGCCAGTGTAGACAGCTGGCAAGTTATTCCGGAAAAGCGGCTGATTTTCCGGAATAAGTGGCCAGTGTAGACACAGCCTATGGGAATGCACAACATAGCAAGAGCCATTTTGAAAAAATATCTTGTCAGCCATCTCTTGGCTTCCCAGCCTTCCCAGGGCTTACTTTTGTGCCACTTGAATGACCATCCTTGCTGCAAACTCTAGCAACTGCTGTGAGAAATCGTGAATCCCAGACTTCTCTCCCATGTTGTATTCAATGTGCTTAGGACATTGCACATTCCAGCGGAGCTCCTTATGCACTTGATAGATAAGGATGAAGACTCAGTTGCGGATGATGATGTGAGCAACAGGGACAGTAGCAAAGTGGCATTTCATTGGGCTGGCACAGAGCAGTGGGATGAAGAGCAGTGGCTACAGAACTTTTGGATGCATAAAACAACCTTCCTGGAGCTGTGTGCTGCACTGCAGCACAAGAACACCCAGATGAGAGCTATTTTCTTAGTCCAGAAGAGTACTTCAATTGCTTTATGGAAGCTGGTAACTCCTGATTGCTACCGTTCAGTTGCACATCAGTTTGAAGTGGGGAAGTCTACTGTTGTGGCATTACTTTTGCATGTGTGCAGAGCATTACGTCACATTTTGCTGCCCATCACTGAATAGCAGTGAGGGCCAGTTCAACAACAGGCTAAGCTGATGCTGCATGGTTCTTGAATGTGCCCTTGCCAGACTGAAAAGGAGATGGAGGTGTTTTTCTGGCAGGCTGGGCCTTCTGGAGTATCGTATCCACATTGTGGCGGCCACATGCTTTTGCTTACATAATTACTGTGAAAGTAAGGGTGAAGTGTTCGTGCATCTAGGCTCTGTATCTCATTCTTTCACCTACCGCCAGTTAGAACAGCCAGACACACATGCTGTCAGAGGAGCCTGTAGGGTGGCCATCTGTACAAGGAAGACTGGAGAAACCACTTTGATAGTGAGTGACACTATCATTTCTGTGTAGAGGGTTTTTCCCCCCAGTCTGATCCCACTGCTCATCCTGAGAGAGGCATTCCCATGAAACCAAGGGATATTACAGCTTCCACAGGGGCCAGCGTGATTGGTGTGGGTCATGTCACAAAATAAACTCATGGAAACCTGAATCATACAAGATGGCTGAATTTTCACAAGGACAGCAAGAAGTCCATCCTTCCCCTTCCTCATCTGTCATGAGGGAACTAGTACTTGTCAAAGAGTCAGATTTTAACATAGAGAAAACAACCTTTTGGAAACAGGTGAAATTTCCAAAAGTAATACACTTGTGGCCAACACACAACCTGTAAAATTAAAACCAACAGAGTTAGAGTTTGGCAAAGTTATAAGCAACTGGAAACAGCATGTTATAATGGGACAAGAATTTAAGCTTAGTAATAAGTAAGTGCTACCAGCCTCACCAGTAGTAATGGCATTATAAACAGCTAGTTGTAACCAGATGTAGCTCATAATGTTTTTATATTCTCTACATTATTAGTGGCCCTTTATTAACACAGTCATCTGCAATGAATTAAACAGACTTTCAGTGATATCTTTCAAAAGAGGGTAGGGGAGATACAATAGTTCCCATGATCAGCTAGAACAGCAGGAAGAGTTTGGGGACAAATGGCAATATGGGAAGTGGGGGGGGGAGAGAAAAAAAAATCAATCAGCTATACATGCTGCATTTAACAGAATATCAAGGGCTATAGCAAGTTCAGGTAGAATCAACCCTTCAAAACAAACTGTAATTAATTAGTAATCTCCAAAGGCTGTTCTCCCTTCTTTGTGCCTCTCACTATTTCCTCATATCTCCAGCCAATTGCAAGAACTTTCCTGATTGCATAAGAATTGATTTCTCTATAGATGAAGAAATTCTTCTCAGGGCTAATGAGATTATATTGCAAACAATCTGATGAAGCAGCTACTCGCTTTACTTAAGCTATGTCCATAGTCCTGGAAGACTAAGGCTATCTCTACACTACATATTACTTCAGTATAATTTATGTTGCTCAGGGAAGTGAATAAACAATACCTGAGTGATGTAAGTTACACTAACCTAACTGCGGTCCATACAGGTGCTATGTTGGCAGGAGTTAAGGCAAGAGGAGAGCTCTCTCCCATTGGTTTAGAGCGCCTTCACCAGCAGTGCCACGGGACAATGATGCAGCTACATTACTGTAGTGTAGACAAGGTGTTACATGAAGAAAAGTGGGCCCTCACATGATGAAATATAATATTTTGGGGAGCAGTTTTCCACCCCTGGGCTGGCTTTTAAGCTGACATGCATTGGCATAAGCTTTATTGAGGATCTGGACCCTTGGCATCAGGCCTCTAAAAACAACAACAACAACCACCACCTTCCTTATTTAAAACAAAACAAAACAAAACAAAACACGCTACTAGTTTCATTGAACCCTATCCTTTCCTCCTATCCCTCTTTGCTCCCACAATTAGAGCAAACCAATATCCAAGTCTATAGTTTAACAGAACCAGTTTTTAGTTGTGCAGCATGCAGCCATATTCATTCGGGAATTCATTCCATCAAACATCTTCAATTGTCAGCTCATGTCTAGTCGCCTCATCAATATTTTTAAGCTGCCGTAATTCCCATTCTTGCTGTTTTGCTTCCTATTTTAAAGAGAAAAATGTTTAGCTTCGGACACTGCTCTGTTGTGATGCATCCTCAGTATAGCCAATGTAACAGGACTTTTTTCTACAACTAACAAACCAATCAACCATCTGCGTGATTTAGTAAAGGCCTGATTCCCCTTCCACACTACTTAAACAGCAACTGTACTACATAATACAATAGTTACTATGGATTTACACTAGCATAATAGCTATTGGAATTTGATGCTGAGTATGAGCAAAATTGAAAGCCCCATCCAAAGCCCACTGAAGTTAATAGAAGGGCTTGTGACTTTGTGACAGCCAGTAGACTAAATTGTAGGAGTTGGAGTCATCACATAGTAGAAAGCCTGGAGAAAAGAAATGCATCTCACACAGGGTTGGTCTACATACATTTGCACAAAATTCAAAGTATGTCTAAGGTTTAACTAAGCCAAACATTTAAATAAATAATAAAAATGTTCCACTTTTTTTTTTTAGTGCTGACACCACTTTTAATATTAGTTGGAATTGCTGGGAAAAATTTGCACTGTTAAGTCAAAGGCTATTGAGTGTTCTAAAGAGAATTTGACATGAAGCAAATCCCAGACATGAACTTGAAGCAATTGCCTGCATTGGCTTTATTCACGCTCTCCAGCTTTCTACTTGGAGTTAATTATTTTTATTCCATTATTATTGTGGCTTATTTATAGCTTGATCTCAAAGCATGAGAAATGTAGTTCTTTGCAAACTCAATTAATTCAGCCTCCAAAAAAGAATCTGTATCTTCTATTTGCATATCTACAAGTTTATCTCCAAAACATAATCATTTTAAGCAAGTCCCCAAAAGAGGTTTATAGAAGACAAATAGTCATTGCAAAACACAAGCAAAAAAAAATTTAAATCAAGCAACCAAGCATGAGCAAACTTTCCATTAGAACTGTATGGAAGTTTTCCAACAGAAAAATACTGATTTTATGGAAATAAATGTATAGATTGATTAAACCTGATATAATCCAAGCTAGTGTCCAACAGAAGCCTGCCTGGTTTCCAGATAAGTCATCTGCTTGTTTACTTCCTCAGCTCTTTGGCAGCTGTGGTTTCCAGGAAGCATATTTTGTTTAGGAAACAACAACAACAAAACAAAACATTGTAGAATTTCACTTCTTAAAAAAAATTGGGGGGGGAGGGTGTGTGTGTGTGTGTGTGTGTGTGTGTGTGTGTGTGTGTGTGTGTGTGGTGCAGGGGAAATGTCCCAAATTAGAATGAAAAGCAAAAGGCTTGACATTTCTCTTACTGGAAACCTGAATTTCACCATGAAAAACTGCATGTTAATCACTATTAAAAAGGATACACATAAATGCATCACAAGTACAACCCTCCTAAGAATTAGAGCTGGTCAAGAAATGAGAGGAAGGTGTTTTTAAAAGTTTTACAACACTCCTCATTGATGTTCAAATTAAAAAAGAGAAAAGATTTTGAAGTTTCTGGAGCAGCTTTAGAACTGAACACTGGAGATGCAAAAAAAAAAAAAAAAAATCCCTCTTCCCCTCCTGAACAAAACAACCCACCTCAAAAAACCCTTGAAAATACTGATGCCCACCCCCCCTCTGAATTTCAATTACCTTTAACAAGCTTTACTGAAGTTGGTATGGAAAGCCCAGTGATAAAAAGGAGGCTATCATGTATGTGAACCATAGGCTACACATTTATTTTGTGAGTATTCATTCTAGTGGAGTTCAAGCAAAGAATTTAAATTACACAACTTTTATCAGCTTATTAAGAAAGTCCTGAACAGTTACTGGAAAGATTTGGATTTACCCTCTAGATGTTGATTGAATGTCATGCGGCTTAATCATGTCTGAAAATGTTTAAGAAAAAGTGTATTTACCAATAGTTTTTTTTCAAATGTCCTTTTTCTTCTTTTTCTTACTGTGGGATCTTTTATACCAGGAATTTCACTAACTAACCATGCAAAAGCACTTTTAGGAGTTACTTTGGCTGTCTTCTTAGATGGTTCATCAGGGACTTCAGCTGCTACACTTATTATAGGGGTAAACATTGTCTTGAGGCTTGGCGCTTCACTGGATTCTTCGGAAGCCAAAACTGTTGAAAGTCTTCTTCTAGGAACTACAGCCCAAGAACTGTGGCTCATCTCATGACCCGATTCCTCTGGGTCGAATACAGTGGAAAGCTTTCTTGGAAAAGTGACTTGAGAAATGAGCTTGTCAAGGTGCTTTTGTTGTTCTTGGGATGATGCTTGCTTCTGGAAGGATGTTTTTGGCATTGGAGACCCATAAAGTCTCTTATTGATGTTTTGTTCTCTCATAGATGGATTCGTCATGTCCACCAGAGATAACATACTTTGGGAGAACATTGAATCCACTGGAGTACTATGTTTCACCGCTGCCTTTTTCGAAGATCTTTTGACATTTAAGAAAGAATCTTCTTCTTCCGACATCTTCTAATTCGGTTATGTCTTTAGTACAAAAAAAAAAAAAAATTAGCCTTTGAAGGGCTATGAAATCTATTTCCATGTATAACAGGGTATCACAATACGAATGAGACAGCCACCATTAGGGAAATTTCACTGTAAACTTCTATCATGTTTATTCACTGCCACAAGTTACACATTTGTTTGCTTTTTAAAGTGCAGCTGATAGCAGTTTAAGTCTCTCAAGTATTTAAAGAAAATACTCCCAAGTGCTTTTGTGTAAGCTCAGAGGTTATAGGGAGCTATTCTTTTTTGACGATTGTTTGAAGTAGTGCCACTTCAAAATAGAAGGAAGGAGCATTAGAAGATTTCTCACTGCAAAGTGATCTATACAGTTTTCTTTCTTGAAGAACAGAAATAAGACAAGGAGGAACTCTCAGATGTGGAGCTGTGCACTAGGACTTTCATGTATTTAAAGATATTTCAGGATACCTGAAACATTCATTAAAATAGTGACAGCTGGGTAATCAGGTTCCTCCAGTTCACCACAGAGACCTAATAGTCCTCTTAGGTTGGAGAATTTCAATGGCAGGTGATAACTGCTGCATTCTGAGTCAATTAGTGTAGCATAAACCCAGTTATAGTAGTGAAACTTTGCTATAAAAAGAGAGAAACCCAATCAATTAACATTCTGGGAATATTTCACTCAAATTGAGAACTTGAAGTCACTGGTAACACTCCCATTGATCTCAGCGGGACAGGATCAGACCCCATGCAGCATTTAGCTATCTGCTCCAATTGATTAGGAAGTGATTCCATTGTATTTGAAAATATTTCCTTCTTTTACTTGCCTTCCAGGCTCTAACTTTAGGATGCCTCAGGCTCTGAGGACAACACAAATCAGCTCTGCCCTCTGCTTTAGGTGTTTGGACCAGATCCTGCAGTAGTAATCTGCCCAAGCACAGGCATGTACAATATGCAGGCCTTAATAATACCACAATGCTTGCAGAGGAACAAAGAAGCTTTGACTTTTTAAGGAGAACAAAATTGGGTTTTGGATGTATTTTTTGGAAGGTCATACAAGTATTGGGTCAGTGTTCTTATACATCTTGTCTGTTTTATAAAAGAGTTCATTTATAAAGCTTGTAGTGTTCGCTATTTTAAGGGCTGCTTAAACTAAACTTTCTCATCTCTGCACTCCAAGCAAAATAGAGCTAAAAAGATCTTACAACAACAACAAAACAATCAATCCTTCTGCTGACGAAGTCAGACCTAATTCTCTGCTGCTTGCCACACGACCCTGTGTAGTTCTTTTCACCTGTGCCCAATACCATCATTTGGGTTTAGAAGAGTTTTACATCCATGCACAGGTGTTAAAAGGCACAAGGGAAAAGACATGGAGACTCAGGAACATTAATCCTTTTAAAGCCACCAGAATACCCCATTAAAGACATTTCTCACCAGGACTTTCATTCAGATGTATCTTTTAAAAGTACAGGTAGTTTCTGCTGCATTGTTATAGAACTCAGCTGAGAGGAGCTGCTTTTTCTTTCCCTGTGAGAAGTGTCTGGAGTGACATTTTTTTCCTTCAAAAATGAAATAATCATTGTTTCTGTAGAAGCCCACTTCAGGTACTTACCAAGGTAGTAGCATTAAATTGAATTATTTTAATTAATAACACTTAGGGCACTTAGCTAACTTAAGCTTTCCCTTATGAGCAATTTAATTAAAGAAATGAGGTAAATCACAAGCCTAGGTTAAAGTTTGCCTATTAAATTGAACATTAGTCCTCCTCTAAAGTTAGCATGCAGGGTTTAGACTTCATTTTCAAAAGTGTCTGATGTGGCTAGCCATAGAGTGGTAAGTACTTTCCTATATTTAGATAAAATAAGTGACCTGGATATGAAGGAAATTTAACAGATAAACAGGAAACAAAAGAAAACAAACAAACCCAAAACATCACATGCTGGAACATTAGGTTCGCTAGTGTGAAAACCATTCCATAACTTGGAATTGTTTTGACAATAATGAAACCAGCTTAGGTGAATTCCATCTGGACAAATTCAGACTGGAAATAAGATGTCAATTTTTTAACAGGAAGAGTAATCAACCAGTGGGCTGCAGTGGATTTCCTATCACTGACCATTTTTAAATAAAGACTAGATGCTTTTCTAAAAGACCTGCAATGGGAATTATTTTGGGGAAATTCTAAAGGTCGAACTACAGGATTGTAGTGGTCCCTGCTAGCCTTGAAATCTACAAAACAAAGTCTTACCAGTCCTGCTGGACCTACCCAACACACAGCCTTCTTTAGTATCACTCTCCTGGTTCCAAATCATATCCTTTAGATTGCAGCTACAGTTGAGTTCTTATAGCCCAAATAGCTTCCCAGAATCCTTTGTTATGTGGGGGATGGGAATTCATCCTTTAAATTCCTCCCAGTCACATATTTGTCCACCTCTGATCTGCTCCAAATTTCAAAGAGAAGAAAAAAACAATAACAAAATGAGCTCATCATTGGGAATTGGGGTTAGAATCTCTCTAGAATTTGTAGGCTAAGGACATGTAGAAATGGCTTGAAATAAATGCCTCCAAAATATCAGTTCCTGGATGAGAAATATTCAGATTGAAATGATATCGTTTACACATAGCACCCACATTAGCTTTCAAAGCCTATTAAACACGTATTAAGGCTCCAATTTGGTCACGGACGTTACACAAAAGTCATGGAATGTATGATTTCTAGAGACCTCTGTGACTTCAGCCATGGTGACTATGAGCTGTAGGGTCCCTGACCTCACTGGTGGTGGGGGTCCCTGAGCTCCCAGCTACCCTGGCAGAAGAGTGACTCTGCAACTCCCAGACACCATGGGTGGCAGACCCCCTTGTAATTCTAGGCCCTGTGAGTGTCATGGTTACCCCGCTGCTTCTAACTGCTGCAGGCAGCAGTGGTGGTGGTGGGGTGGTATCCTGCAGCTCTCAGCTACTATGGGCAGCAGGAGCCCCCAGAGCTCTGAGTGGGACCTTGCAGCTGCCCAGCTTCTGAGAGGGGTTGTGGTCACCCAGCAGCACCCCATGGATATTTTTAGTGAAAGTCAGGAACAGGTTAGATGCAGGGGTGATGTGTGGGTGGTGGGGTGGGACAAAGGGCCGTGTGACCCCCAAATGCCATGGGCTAGGGCTAGAGGGCCAGTAGATGGCAGGCAGAGCTGTCCTGGTCCCCATGCTTTGGGCAGGAGGCACAGGGCCCATGGCAGCCAGAGAAACTAGTGGGGGATCTGGCGCTGGCAACACTCACAAGTGTTGCAAAGTCAATCAATGCAGCTGGGAGCCAGGGGAGCAGAGCGGGTTGTGGCCAAGTTGCTCCACTCCCCCTTGCCCCCCCCTCCCCCCAGCCACTGGGGAGTGTGGGGAGGGGTCCCAACTCCTGCTAGTCCCTTGTTACTAAAATATCTGTGACAAAATCTTAGCCATATAAATTATATATGAACCGTGGCACCATGGAACTTTAGCCATCTCTGAGGGCAAGGTGGCAAACAACTTATGCACAGGGCATTGCAAAACAAACTCTGTTGGATCCACTTACAAGGGCACTGAGGCCCCTCCTCAAAGAGAGCCATGTGGTCTGTACTATCCACCCAGGCCTGATGAGACATTTTAATGTCTTACCAATGTATCCTATGCTGTAAAAGGCATGAAGTGGATTTACTCCAACACCTAAAGGAGTTGAGCTTGCTGGGATTTGAACTCACAGTTCCAAGGCATCGAGGTATAGCAAAACTAATCTCAGGCACTAAATCACCCCTAGTTAGCTGTATTAGTATTTGCACTTTGAATAGAGAACTAGGAGTTGTCATTGAGGAATAACAGTCTGTCAGTATATGGGGCAATCTACTTGGTTTAAGTGATGGCCCCACAGGAATTGAAAGCGCATGTGAGAAATAGATACACACAATCACATGGCTTGTACAAGTAAACATCCTGAAACAAGCAGTTTGTTCGGGATAAGCTATTTATTTCATAGACTCCCAGTGGAGGTCCCTGACAAGAACATTTAGAGAACTGAACAAAAGCTATTTTGAGATATTTGTGGCTGGGCAAAATTCCCTGAGTATTGCCTTCAGTTCTTTATAAACATAGGAGAGGGTAGACCAGCCCTTACCTCATTTTGAATATGAGTAGTTAGCTTTTCAAGCCAGACATGTTGCAGCTTGGAGAAAGAACCAGCTAGGTTGTTACTGTGCCCTGCAGAGCTGGGAAGTCAATTCCTTATATCATGCGGAGCAGAGAGTGATGTCCTGACACAGCGTTGCTGTGTTTTTACTGTTGGGCTGTTTCACACAGGGACACTACATTGTTGTCTGCTTCAGCAGGGCTATGATGCAAACATCACTGTGTAAGGCCAGGAAGCTTCATCTTGTGCCACTGAGTAATTTTGCATCACCTCATTCTATGGATATGGCTACACAAAGCTGCAATCTGGGACACTGTGTAGACAGACATTTATCAGAGATGATTTGGATAGTGCTTGGTCCTGCCATGAGGGCAGGGGACTGGACTTGATGATCTCTTGAGGTCCCTTCCAATTCTAGGGTTCTATGATTCTAGGATTCTAATAAGCCAGGTTCAAACTCGGGGGTTGTGCCCCTTTGTACTGAAAACTTGGCTGTCCTGGTTTTGCTATTAATGTTACCCATACAAGCTGGAGTAAAGTGAGCTCAGCTTGGCCAGCTTGTGTGCTGCCTTTGCTGTGAATGCATCCATCCCTTTACAGATTTCTTATTGCATACCAGAATTTTTCATCCTTGCCTCGAGGCCCTGTATAACACTCCATCCTGTACCTGCATCTTTTTTTTTTCCTCCATACTTACGCCGTAGGCATAAAATGCCATTTCCCAAAACCAGTACTCTTTGCTTCATTCCAATACTTTCAGGACCCATTAGTGCTGCTGTGGTCACAAGAAGGGAGTTACTTACTTATGGGATTTCTGTGCTGAATTACAGGCGAGTACTGCTGTTAATCTTAGCACTTGATTAATCTGAAAAGTTGTCTCCTCTGAGGGAAATGCAAGCAGGGGTTTGTGCTCAGAATAGGGCTACTGTGATCTTTGCCATGAGAAAAGGTCTAAAGGGGGCTGGTTTCGCTTGGCCACTTTACCTAGTATCTGTACATACATTTTACAACAGATAGCAGTAACCAGCGGATCCCTGGTTTTCATGAAAAATGTCAGTGATTTGGGGAGTTTGTGATAGCTAGATTGGAGAGAATAGAATTGGATGCATATGCCATCATTGTGCAAACTTTCTTGACTGCTGTGACCACCTTTTTCACCTCTGCCTTTTGCTGGACACTCATTAGAGATAAGGTCAAAACAAAACCTGGGCCTGTGTCAAGACTCCCCTAACAAGTACCTTGTTGGTCCAGAGGTATAACTCCTGCCTGAGCAGTAACATGTTTAATTTGCCTTTAACTTCAATCCTGATGCAATGATGACAAAAATACCTACATCTAACATAATACTTTGTACGAACAGCTCTCAGTGTGCCTGCCAGATTTTCCTGTATTTATCCTCACAACAACTCAGTAGGGAAATATCACATTATCCTCTTTTATAGGGCCGTAATAGAGCCTAGCTTTTTAAATCTACCTAAGTGTTGCCACACTCAACTTCTCACCTCCTAACTGATTTAGGAATCCAAATCCTATTTTCCAAAGAATTATAGACATTTTGGAGTCAGAATTCCATTGAAGTCAACAGGTTTTTGAGTTCTAAGTGACTAAACTGTGTTGGAACTGATTTATGTTACTAAATCAGTTAGGCATTGCACCTAAAGAATTTAAAAATGGGTTTAAATGACTTACCCATGGCTATACAGGAAGTTTTTGGCAAAGCAGTGATCTGAATCCATAGCTCGTAAGCCATATGGTAGTGGCCAAATAATTTGACCATCCCTCATGTATTAAAGTACCAGCTCGGTTCTTTGACTATAATTCAGGAGGTCAAATCCCAGATTGGTCCTTTTCCTATTGTTTCTGCTACTACTCTGCTCGCCTTTGGGGAGAAGTTCCCCGATTCCAGGGAGACTAAAATCTGCCATGCAGTGGGGAAAAAATACACTGACATCCTGGCTGTGTCTACATTGGCAAGATTTTGCGCAAAAGCAGCTGCTTTTGTGCAAAACCTTGCTGCCTATCTACACTGGCGGGAAGTTCTTGCGCAAGAACACTGACATTTTAACGTGTGAAATCAGTGCTTCTTGCGCAAGAACTATAATGCTCCCACTCAGGAATAAGCCCCCTTGCGCAACTGTTCTTGCGCAAGAGGCCAGTGTAGACAGGCAACATGAATTTCTTGTACAAGAAAGCCCGATGGCTAAAATGGCCATCGGAGCTTTCTTGCACAAGAGAGCGTCTACACTGGCATGGATGCTTTTGTGCAAAAGCACATCTCTTGTGCAAAGGCACATGCTAGTGTAGACGCTTTCTTGCACAAATACTTTTACGCAAAAACTCTTGTGTTAAAAATATTTGCACAAAATCTTGCCAATGTAGACGTAGCCCTATGTATTGGGTTGTTGTAGCTATAGATCTTGTTGTTGTAACTGTTATATCATTTGGAGTTACACAGTTTAGAAATAAATCACTGGAAACACAGAGAGCTTGAGCAGTTGTAAGTGTCCATTTATTTCATAACACAGAACTAAATAGAACCAGCCCAAACTGGCTGGACTGACCCCTAATGTCCTAACTCAGTTATCCTAACAACAGCAAGATCTATACCTACAACAACCCAATACACAACAGAGAACATAGCAGGAACACACACAATGCAATGATAGCTAGAATACAAAGAGAGCGGGTGGGATGAGCAAGAACAAGGAGAAAGTATACAGGAGAAAGAAAAAATGGGTTAGCCGGAAGGAACAGGGGACGGGGAGACGATGATGAAAGGAATAAACTAACCAATAAAAGATGTAAAAATTCAGTTTAAAGTTACAGGGTAAAATTTTCAAAGAGCCTGTGTGATTGAAAAGTAGCCATCCTGCAGCAAAAAAACTTCAGGACCAGACTTCAGAGGGAAACTGCTGAGCTATAGTTCATCTGCAAATTTGACACCATCAGCTCAGGATTAAACAAAGACTGTGAATGGCTAGCCAATTACAAAAGCAGTTTCTCCTCTCTTGGTGTTCACACCTCCAGATCTGCTGCTAGAAGTGGGCCTCATCCTCCCTGACTGAATGTTCCTAATTATCTCTAGCCTGATTCTTGCCTGCATATTTATACCTGCCCCTGGAAGTTTCCACTACATGCATCTGATGAAGTGGGTCTTTGCCCACGAAAGCTTATGCTCCAATAAATCTGCTAGTCTATAAGGTGCTACAGGACTCCTTGTCGCTTTTGCAGATCCAGACTAACACGGTTACTCTTGTGATGCTTGTGTGATTGAGACTCCTAAGTCCCATTTTTCAAAAGATTTAAATAGGTACTTAGGTGCCTAAAGATGCAGGTCGGTATTGAGTTGGATTTTGTCAAAGGTGCTGGTCAGTAAATTTAGGTGCCCAAATAACAATCTGACCCTAAGGGTGTGTCTAGACTACTGAGTTTTGTCGACAAAAGTGGACTTTTGTCGACAAAACTATACCTGCGTCTACACTACCGCTGAGTTCTGTCGACATAACGTCGACAGAACTCAGCAGTTTTGTCGACGCTGGTAAACCTCATTTTACGAGGCATAACGCCTTCTGTCGACAGAGTTCTGTCGACAGAAGGTGTTATTGCCTGTAGGGTTGCGTCTAGACTACAGGGTTTTGTCAACAAAGCAGCTTGCTTTGTTGACAGAACTGAATGTGTCTAGACGCTCTATGTCGACAGAAGTTTTGTCGACAGTATCTGTCGACAAAACTTCCGTCGACAAAACCCTGTAGTCTAGACGTACCCTAAGTGATGTTGTTTTAAAAACAGGACTGATTTAGAATCAGAAATTCCAGAGACTATTGTGCTCATCTAGTCTGACTTCTAGTATTTCACAGGCCATAAAGCTTCCCCAAGCTCATAAGTCACCTAGAAGTGGGGTTATAAAGACATTTAGGCATTGCTGTATTCTGTGTCACGCTGTCTAACTGATTTAGGAGCCCATTGTTGATTTAGGAGCCTAAGTCACATACACTGTTGTGTGACACCTAAATCGCATTTGAAAAAGGTTCTGAAATCAGCTAAGCATTAAGCATCAAGAGTGAAGCTAAGGTGCTTCTTTTGAAATGTTTAACTCGTACTCAGAAGTTGCACGGTCCTGTTACAATAAGTAACTACAAATAACCTTTTTTATTTTAAACAACAGAAAGGTGATAATCCTGCTTCTAGTGGACTATCTCATATTGGGGAAGAGTGTTCAAACCAAAGATGAAATCAATAGGTTTTGTAGATGCTCAGACATCTTAGGGAGAAACCTCTCATCCCTTATCTAGGTGTCAAAATATGGCATCAGGATGAAAATTTCAGAGGCCTAAATTGGTGTCAATTGGCCTCTGGTACTCTTGAACAACTGCCTTTATCTTTAAGCACCTGTTTTGGCCTAGATTTCCCCCACAGCCATACATGACCAAGCAGTAAAGTTCAGCAGCCTGCTAACGGAACCTTTTTCTGGATTGACATGCTGTCAGTACTGATGTAAACAAAGCAGTGAAGAGCACACAGTCATTCCAAGCAACATATTTCCCTGTGGTGGGGTGGTGTTAGTTGTGGTGGTTCAAGTGTATATGAAAGATCAGAAATAAGTATTTTACTATCACGTATACACCCCAATGGCACAATATTCCCCTCAAATATGTAACTTCAGTGGGATCCATGATTGTGAGTGCAAAAGGACAGCTGGGACTTCTGTATTTAAAGATTTGTTTTAATACTTTCAAACTTTTTCAGTGGATCAGGGGATAAAATCACTATGACACTTTGTATTTATTAAAAGGAGATTGCAGTAGATGGGTCATTGTTTTTAAATGTCCCAGGGACTACTAATTAAGGGGAAGTATTTACTTTGCTCAGAGCCGACTAATTAGTGTTTTGTTTAATTACTTTGATGATAAAGAATGAGGTACAATTTGACAGCTGTAGATGTCATTAGCTTTTTGAAAAACTACATCATCTGGTTTACCATGACTTCAATGATTTTTCTGCATAAACTCCGTTTCACACATACAGCATCTATTGTAAATTTTTGTCATTGCTGAATGCCACATGGAGTTCTGTCTTCATGTTGTTTATGAGTTACTTGGCCTCATATACAATTTCTACATGGTTCTGCTGGGTTGAAGTCAAGCCAAGTTAATGTTCAACAGGAAGCCTTCCTTTCTAGTTTGCTGTGTATTTTCTGATATGACTGCTCCCTTCTAATGATGTTGGCAGTGTTGCTAAGGACAGGCTACTACTGCCAAAGTTCAGTGAACATACTTGGTAACAATAGAGTATGAGGGGAAAACAGACAGTGATACTTCCAAGACCTTTGGCAACGAGTATAGTTTGACTATTGCCAAACAAATGTCTAAATTCCAGCTCCTTCAGTGATCAGTAAGTGATGATTTTTTTTCATTTCTTTGTTCCAGCTATGCATAAACAAAAATGTTTGTGTGGCACATACAAATGGTCAGATCATAACCCATATCTCAAATGCACTAAATTATTAAAAAGATGCAGGAATTACTGAGTGAAATTCTGTAGTCTGTGTCATGTTGGAGATCTGACCACTTGGTCTGGCCTTAGAATCTTTGGGCAAGCACCTTAGCGGATGCAAAAGATAGTAACTGAAATGAAGTCATTGATTCTACATGGCATAAATAGCAGCAGAGGCTCTATATCTGTTGTAGTTTAACAACACTTAGGGCAGGTCTACACTACAAGGGCAGGCTGATCTAAGCTATGCAATTTCAGTTACATAACTCAAATCGACATCGTTTAGATCTATTTACCGTAGGGTCCAACTCTGCAGGGGATCAATAGAAAAAACTCTTCTGTTGACACGCCTAATTCATATCATTCTGCTGGAGCACCAGAGTTGACAGGAGAGAGATCAACAGTTGAATTAGTTGGTCTTTACTAGACTCGCTAAATAGACCACCGGTGAATTGATCGCTACAGCATCCATCCACTTTGTGGTGGAGACGTACCAGTGGCTAGAGCTGCACTATTTCTATTGATGTAACCACTGATATCATCAGGCCATGTCTAGTTAGGAGCAAATGTCAATGTAAAGGTATATATAGCAAACTGTAATAATGTTGAGCCAAATGCTGGCTTCAGGCATGTAAACATAAATTGGTGTGAAACAGTGGGCTCAACTGATGCCTTGTTAATGTAAGCATATATTCTGACTGTCCTTGCTAGCATGCACAGTAAACCTCTGCACATTACTACTGCTGCCAGCAGCAAGAATAATCTGAATGGGACTGGGCGTGTGGGATTGGGTCAGGACTCATATGCACCAAACTGTGTGAGCTGTGCATGCTCCCCAAATCCCATCTTCAAATATATCCTGCACAGTTCCATGGCCTGATAGGCAGCCAGAATCACAGTGAAAGTTTTGACATATGGCCCCCTTTCCAGCAGTGGCATTTGTGTGGGGGCAGTCCCAGCCAGAATATGGGCCACAATCAGTATAAGTGTTTCAGTCCATTGCGCACCTGCACATCATGTTCCACCACCAGCAATGGGAATCCAACTAACCTTCTGATTCAAGAAATGGCTGCAAAACTCTGGATGAAACTGGCATGTTTTAACATAGGTATAACCCCTTTGGCAACCAACCAGTGATGCCCAGCCATTCCACAGAACACTTACTCTTTTATTTTAAAGGTATAAACTATTTCCTAACAGCAATAAAATGTTCCAGAGACTGCATTTCTATGGTGTTATTCCGTCCTTGGGTGGTTTGGCCTTCTTGTCCCAGAATATCACCTGAGGCTATGAACCCGTTGTGAAGTAGCACACTGCCCGTAGTACTTCATTGCGTAAGCAATACAAAAATCTCAGAGCATGTGATTATGCTACTGACCCAGTTCAGCTGTGTTGGGAGGAAACAAGAGGAAACAAACTGTTTCCAGTCTTCAAGGTATATGAGCAAGGTCATTAATCAGCACAGATGTGCTGGACTAATAGGTTGCACTGAGATTATTTAAAAGGAAACATTATGAAAAGGTACACATTTTAATATTAAAAAATGTCATTAAGTACTTAAGTGGGAAAGAATTCCAACCATGAAAGGACAGATCTTCGACTAGTGTGACTTAGTGCCTCTCCATTGACATCAGTTTCAGAGGGTTGCAGTGTTAGTCTGTCTCAGGAAAAACAACAAGGAGTGTGGTGGCACATTAAAAAGACTAACAAATTTATTTGGGTATGAGAGCATAAGCTTTTCTGAGGATTATGCTCTAATCCCTAAATAAATTAGTAAATGCCACCCGACTTCGTGTTGTACTGTCATCAGTGGCACTGCCTTGATTTACACCAGCTCATGATATGCTCTGTTAAAAAAAGAATGAATGACCATAAATGATTATGTCAGGCCTGATGCTATGCCTCTCCCAAGGAAAATCAGGAGTCACTGCATTAACTTCAGTGTCAGTGTGATAACTGTGCAACGTAAGCTGTGTTATTGAAGCTGCATGCAAGAACGTTTGGGCACTATAATAAAGAATCCTTCACTTGAATCCTGCCTGTTTTCTATCACAAATGGATACCATGCTTCCAGTCTTTCCAAAGTACCTAATCCGATCTCCTTTTCTGCAGTCCTAACCTCTGACTACAGAATCTATTTCCCAAAGCAAGTAGACTGACCATGACACTCATAACTTTCATATCCAAATGCAAAACATGTATCTTTGCTCTACCTTTCTCACTACCCACAAGAGCTCATAATTATATAAGTCTCTAAGGTGCCACGGGACTACTTGTTTTTAAAGTTACAGACTACATGGCTACCCCTCTGAGACTTTTTAATAAGGAGAAAGGAATGATTTTTCATTACCTATCTCTTGCTGCCCAGGTCTTGGGCTGAGCCACATCTGCCCCATTGAATACCAGTAGGAATTGTTTATATATATCAGAGGGCAGACTCTAGGCCTCATTTTGGGTGCACAAAGCATGAATTGTCCTCAAAGAAGTGTACATTCTTTATGCTGATCTTCTCAATAGCTTCAAATTTTCCCCCTAGGGGATTATCAATACTCCATCAAAGTCCATTAAAAGATCCATCTGCTTTCAATGGGCTTTGGAACAGGCCATTCATGAATAAAGCTTTCTAGTAGTACTTATCACTTGATCATACCCTGCTCATAGCATCAAGGCCTTGTCTAGGCACATTTTAAGCTCTGATTTAAATATTGCCACCATATGCTGTGAACACATGTATTTCAGTTTAAAAGACTGCCTAATTTTGGGCCTCAGAAATTGATTTCAACAACATCAGCACAAACTACAGTTTTAAGAATGTCCACACAAGGTTTTGTGCTAATGCAGTGGTCTCCAACCTTTTAAAGCATGAGATCACTTCTTTAATTGAAGTGCAATCCAAAATCTACCTCAAACCCAAATACCTTTGCCCCGCCTCCTTTGTGACCCTTCTCCGAGACCCCTCCCCTGCTCACTCCATTCTCCCTCCCTCTCCATCCTCCCTCCGTTTCACCAGGCAGGGGCAGTGAGTTGAGGTGCTGGCTCTGGTCTTGGATTAAGGGATTTGGAGTGTTTTGAGAGGGGCTCTGATCTGACCTTGGGGCAGCCAGTTGGGATTTAGGAGGGGGTTCTAGGTGCAGGCAGTGGTGGGAGGGCCAGCTAAAGTGCCAGCACTTGGTAGCCTCTTGGCCAAACCAGTCAGGATCACTTATCAGAGGCGCCAAGATCTACCAGTAGATCCTGATCTACTGGTTGGTGACCACTGTGCTAATGTAACCACATCTGTTTTTAAACCAGTTCTAGTTAACCCAATGCAGTTTTTGTGTGTAGACCAGCCCTCTGTCTTCATGCAGCATTCATTCAACATAGAGTTCCTTTGGCATTTGCTACACACAGCAGCTACTCTGCTCATTCTGAACATGGCTCTCTAATTACATATTATTTGCATGGAAGAACTGCTGTTAGGTTGGAGGAAAAATGTTATCATATGACTTAGCTGATATTCACCTTCTACTTCCTGGACACACTTTACCAGTATTTGAACATCCTTCTGCATAGCTCTATATATGGGAGCATACAGCTTGAGTTAGCTCTGGTTGTAGTCAATTCAATGACTCGTATTAACTAAAATGGGACTTGGATTGAATCCAAGGGATTTTCTAGTTTAAGGCAATCCTGAATGTACACTTGGAATCCTAGATATGAGTTTTTAGAATGCAGTGTTGTGAGCCTTCTGAAGCACAGCTTAGGCTGGTTAATGTATAGAACTTAGTAAAAGAAACAGCAGCTGTTTACTCAAGCAAATTTTTCCATTTATTTTTTAATTAGATTTCAGAAATTATAATAGTGAAAACACTCAGTATAAAAGTTGCAATAAGAAATTTACATTCACATTTAACATTTCAGCCCATTCACTTTTTTTAACATAAAAATAGGACAAATATTCAATTGCTTCTCTCAATTTAACAATGCTGAAAAAGAGTAGAAGATACCCTACAGTATTCTATTTACATAAAAATAGACCCGTATTTATGCAAATCTAACATTAGATGTTACCCAGTGTTGTTGTTGTATGTTATATATATGTGTGTGTGTGTGTGTGTATTTCTTTGAAGCATCAGTGGGCTACAGTAATTGGAAAACAATGACATCTTGGCCCATTAGTCCATTCCTCAAAGCTATGAATATCCATGTTGTTTTACCTATAAAAAGATACTCTATTATAACAAGATACCTTCTACAATACAATGAGTATTGAAGTCAATGGCAAACCCTCTTTTGGGAATCTGACCTTTACTATAAAACCTGATACAAATCCCATTGAAGTTGATGTTTCCATTGGTTGTATCAGTCTGATAGGATCTTTTGTTGGCTCTTATAACCAATGCAACCAACGAAAATGGCTTCCCATAACTAAAGATGGTGATAAATTATATGCAGTGATCATGAGCCCAAATGTTTTCATTAAAATATGCATGTTAGTTTGGAAGCCACAGAATTTACTGCAATCATCTGTGGTACAAGTAACATAGAAGGTAAGCTTACTTCCACATGGTTTTCTTGGTCACACTTAGGTTACAATGAAGTATAATAAATGAACTTTTAATTCAAATTTGCACAGTTTCAGAATCAAACTTTCTTTCCTCTGATTTTTGGAGAAAAATACCACTAAAATACTCAGACTCAGTGATCATTTCTGTTACATATTTTTAGCCAAATCAAGTTGCTTACACTATCTAGTTTGGGCCACATTCCCACTTGCTTAGTTGTCTGTAACAATACAGACTGTGTGTAAGCCACATCAAAGCATTTACTATCACATATATCATAATATACAAAAATGTTACCCTCTGAAATGCGTGAGAAAGTACCTGGCTCTTTTTCTTTCTAGTATCGCTCTATGTGTTGATAGGATTTGAAATGTCTTTTGGACACTTTCAAAGATTTAAGGGGTAACAATGTCTAGTGTGGCCAGCTGTCATTTAATGACAGACCAGTTCTGATTGTGGAACATTCCATTCCATTTTTGCTATTTACCTTCTTGGTGCTGGACAGTTTCTGGTAGAAAGCAGAAACACAGGAGGCAGAAAGCAGGGATAGGAAACCATATCTATTCTTTCATATCAAAGCACCAGAGAAATCACTTATGATTTGTTTGCTATCTTGTGAGGTGAAGGGGCTAGCACAAAGACTAACCAAAAGTAGGAAAGCTAAGGCATGCTCCAGAACATCAGTGAGCTGTAGCAGTGTCCACACTGGATGTTACATGGCAAGTTGCTGCTCTGGAGATTCACTAACTCACTTTCCATGTAGATATGCCCTTAGTTTCATTTGAGAAACCACTTGGGTGATGGATAGTCCTGGGGTGAAATCGTGGCACCATTGAAATCAATGGGATTGGACTTCCACCTCTTATGTGGGCTCTCTTCACATAGCAAATCTCAGGCTTTGTCTAGACTGCATCCCTCTGTCGACAGAGGGATGCAAATCAAGCACATTGAAATTGCTAATGAAGCAGGGATTTAAATATCCTATGCCTTATTAGCATAAACATGGCCACCACTTTTTTTGAAACGAAGTTTTTTAAAAAAAACCCGGCAGTCTAGATGTGGATCTCTCAAAAATAAAGCCTTTTTTGACAGATACTGTATTCCACAAAAAATGAGGTTTACAGGATCTGTCGAAAAAGGGTTTATTTTAGACAGATCTGTATCTAGACTGCTGTTTTTTCGAAAAAACTACTTTTCAAAAAAAGCAGTTGCCATGTTTATGGTAATGAGGCACAGGATATTTAAATCCCTGCTTCATTAGCAATTTTGATGTGCCTAGTCTACATCTCTCTGTTGACAGAGAGGTGTAGTTTAGACACACCCCCATTCTTTAAACATACATCTACGATACTTTAAAGGTCACAAGGAATACACCGAGAATTTCTCAGAGGGAACACAAGTTAGAACAAGGCATGTTAAACTTTGTGGGCCAGAATTTGGCTATGTTTTGGGCTAAATACCCAATCTTCCCAACAGCCCAGTTAGTAGGAGATAGAGATAACCATGATGTCAAATTATGTTCAACTCAAATTGCATTTTTGCTTTACAGTTCAAATCAGGGGGTGAAGTTCTGTCTCCGTGGAGGCCAATACATAGACTTCCACAAAGCCTGGATTTAAGTGATGTTCTTTAATCAAGCCGTTGAAATTAATCAAAAGCAGTACGGAACGGATGCTTTAATGAAAGGATATTTGAAAATTAAAATACATGCAGCCTGCCATGTATTAAAAGTGCTTTCTAATAAGGGAAATGCAGCAAAGCAGCTTACTGCTACATATCACCGATGATATCATACCAAAGAGTCAAGCAACTGCTGTGCTTCTGAAAAGGACAATCTTTCTATAAATGACAGCAGACACAGCAGCAGAGCTTCCTCTTGTAAATGGCCTCATTAACTGTAAGGGGGCTATTTGTATGAGTAGAGGGAGCAGAAAGTGACCCATTGTGTCTATGCAATAAGTAAACTTGTTTATAAGTAAGCCAACAATTCTTTCAAGATAATGGAGTGAAAAAGTTATGTACAGCATTGGGATGGGTATGAAGGCGAAGGGAGTGAAGGAGCAGTATTGAGCCAAGAAAGCACTACCACTCAGCAGCTGCAGATCATGCTTTAAGTGGAGGATCTGCTTAAACGGGGACTTTGACAGTCAAACAGCGGGGAGAAGTGAAGGAGAAGCAGACTGTCTGTAGCTTTTGGGACACAGGGATCTGCAGGGGAAGGAACCAGAGCCTGAGTAAGACATGAATGGGAGAAAACAGGGGCCTGACCCCCTACACCTTGACAAGGGAACAATGGGATGACCAAATGAGGTGGGAAGCCCTGGCTGATTATCTGGACCATTGAGACTGTGTGACCAGCCCCTCTGTGAGAGGGAAACAAAGTGCTGGGACTATGCCCCAAACTGAGGAGAGAACAAGGCAGGTACAAAGTGGCCAAGGGGAGGCTGGGCTAGTATATCAGCTAAGATGGGGCTGAGACTCTTCTTCTCCTTTCCCCAGGGTTTTGGCCTAGGAGCTGATGGGCTTGGGTCCCTCTACCCTTCCCTCCTCCTTTTTTTAATTTCAAAACCCCCAAGAGCACCAGGTTGACTATAACATGGCTGCTGAGCCCTCAGCCTGCCTGGTAAAGCCATCCCAAGGCTATGGGAGACTGCAGCGATGCAGCTTGCCTGCTAGGCATGCTGGCCCCTAGGGAAGCCTGGTAAAAGCAATGAAATAAAATCACTTGTAATAGTCAATACATTATACAGACTCAAAATGTTAAGGGCATAGTCACATGAATGTGAAAGCAGGCAAAAGAGCTGTAAATCTGTAGCTTTTAAAAACAAAGTATAGCACCTATACTTTTACTAATGCCCATTAAAAATGCTGGAGCATGGCAAAATAAATCTTATAGCAATGCATGTGTGTGCGTATAATACTAAGGACCAAATTCTGGTAAGAAGCAAAATGATTGCTCCAAATCGATATTGACTGTGAAAGCTGTGTTAATATGCACCTTTGTTTGGGCAGATATCAGCTTCACACCCTGCTTCCAAATGGAGGCATAAATCTGTGCAAATATATGTGCAAAGGACTACTGTTGCATCCAAAGTGTAACTGCATCAACACATGGATCATACTTTCTGACCACACTACATCTTACACCTTGGCAGTTGTCACAAAGACTGTAGACTGTCTCCTTTCAAAGGCCATACAGGGGCAGCATAAGGGTTTTTGCTATGGGCTTTCTAACTTGCTAGGTAAAATGTGTCCCCCAAAAGCTGGAATTTTGAAAGGCATATTTATCTTTTTAAATGTTACAGTGCCTTACTTTCCAAATGCATGCTTAATATGTACGTACAATTACACCAATTCTGAACAAAAATTGGTTATTTATGCATCAATTCATTATGGAAGAAAGGTATAGAACTTAACATAAAATTGTACTTATCTATAGAATTTCTGAACCATCTGTAGAATTTCATAGAGAATAATGTCCATGCCGGTTGCCATGGAATTCTATAAATTGATTTAAAGTTCTGAAGACTGGGTGTCCTCTATTGAATACTGGTTTTGGAGTAGTGTCTAAAGAATTTTATTGGCTCCATCCCTATTAAGTTCCATAGCACTTTCCCATCTAGTTGCCTACTTAGGAATTTAACTACCTGTTTGGATGCATAAAGAAATCACTATTTGCATATGCTGAATCCAAATTTTTAAATGCAAATGTTATAAATTTGCAGTGTGTATACAAATGTCAGGCAGCCAATTTACAGGTACACATTTTTGAGAATCAGGACATCATTTGATATGGTTATGAAAGCAAGAATAACAATGGGAGATTTTTTATTGGGGCTACTTTTCATGTAAAATACACACAGTTAACCTCCCATTAACCTACATTTAGTCAGAAGATGTTGATGTGTCACTTGATTTCCAACTGAAAGGGAAGGAAAAGAATATCTCTCTGTTGTCTAGAGAATAATACAAGTTTTACACTCTCCTGAAATTACTTAAATTTGCTAATTCCAATTTGTCATTGCTGCTCCCAGCATCAATATATTTCCGATAAAAATAATGTGCCAGGCACTTTAGCAGTAAGACACTTTGGCCTACTTTCCAGAATTTTTAGCAGTTCTAGCACCATAGGTCTAGCACAGATAGTTATGCTGGTGCTAATAAATCTGAGTGTTGCTGCAGATTGGTGTTTTATCAAGCTGTCTGTTTTTTACGATATAGGACGAAATTTTCAAAAAAAGCTCAGTTCCCCCATTTAGGTGCCAACATAACCAGCCAGATTCTCAGAAGAGCTTTGCATGTTGGATGCTGAGGAGGATTTAGGAGAATGCCTTATTTAGCTTTCTAAATGGGGGCTGAACACTTTTTAAAAGCAGGCCGATAAATGATAACAATAATGATGGCAGTAAATGTTCCTGTGGGTGTCCTATGCAAATACTTCCATCACTAATGGCACTGATGCAGCTGTGTTTGTACTACATCAAATTGGGGAGGAAGTGGTAAAAATGCTTTGTACAGATATACATCTCTAGGGCCTGACTCTTCATGCTGTTTCCACTCGTTTTAAGCTGGTGTGAATTTTTATTTCAATGGAAGCCCAGGGATAAAACTGGAACATAGGAATAGAGAACTAGTGTCTCCTTAACCGTACAATAAGGCACAAGCAAAGCCAAGTGTTTCCACACATTGGCCATGTACATTAATCCACAATCTGAAATAATGTGATTATAAAAACAGACATTACAAAAATAACATTTCAAATTAGTTTAAGATTCCAACCACAGGTGAAAACACAGTGTAAGATCTCTCTGTTGAGAGATCTTACACTTTATTGTGAAAATGTAAACAAACAATACAAATGTGGACCTGATTCAGATAAGCACTTAAGCAGTTGCTTAACTTTATGTACATGCCTAAGTCCAATTGAAGCTGGACACATGACTTGCTGAATTGGGCTCTTAGCACTGAATTTTGCTCCACTAAAGACAATTGGGAATTTTGCTACTAACTTCAAAGGCTACAGGATGAGACTAGTACTATTCCTTTTCCTCACTGTAGATTTTTTAGCCCCTTCAGTATTTTGGACCTCCTTCCTGAGTTGCTCTTTTTCATTGTCCTCCCAGTCCTTGCTCTTGCTGAAGTCTGGCCCATCCTAGCCTTGTACTTCGCTAAGTGCTGGTATGGCAGTTTAAAAAGGGAAATAAGTTAACTAACTACCAACAGGTAACTAACTACCAATTAAAATGACACCACCAGCAACATAAGCTGTCTTTGGGCAGGTTGTATGGCTGTGATGGGAGAACATGTAGTACAGACATTGGATAAGGAAAGTGACATAGTTGAGAGAGAGAGAAAACCAGGTGAAAAAGGGAAGAAAATAATATATAAAAAGGAAGAAGAGGGTTAGGATGGTGACGGGAGTAGGGAAAGAGGCATAAGTAGTCCAGGTTGCCATTACTCATAACAAATATATCATATTTACAAAATAAAAGTACTGCATTTGAGATGGAATTAATCTATAGATACTATTAAATGGATTTAGAAAATCCTAAATTGTCATTCAAAGCCAGTCATTCAATAGAATATGATGACTCATGTATGAAACCAATTTAGATATATTGATCTGTGTCTGCATTTATGATAAGGTTACTTACAGAAACAGTAGTGTTAATTAACCATGCAGTCATGTGAAAGGATTTCAAGTCCTTTATAACACTAGATAAAAATCTGCAAAACATAACAAGTCTATGTTAAACAACAGCATAACTAAGATATACTATCCATCGTGTGGACACTTTTTTCCCACTTCCATCAGCCTCTGTACTGTTCTGTGATTATATTATTGAATTGTTATAGAGCAAAATTACAGCTATGTAAATAGTTTATCAAAAACTATCATTAGCTATAGTAACAAATATTACAGCACAATACTTTATGGATTTTAAGTTTTCATGAGAGATTAAATAGGAGATTGGTTTTCGAATAATTCTGCCATCTTCTCTGAAACAAATGGGATTAATTGTTCTGAAGCATGAACTAGAATCAGTTAAGGGAACAGATTCTGATCTGTTATACAAGAGCCAAATCGACTCTCGGGCCGGTACTGTACCACGATAGCCAATGAAGCCATGTCTATACTATGCAGAAGCCCAATGCTACTGTGGTCAATCTTCTGGGGTTTGAGTTAGCAGGTCTAAATCAAACTCAGAGGGCACCCCCATTGGTGCTGGTATTCCTGCTCTTTATAAAGAGTAAGGGAAGCTGATGGGAGCATTTGTTCCCATTAGTCTCTTGCTGTGTGGACAGTGCAGAAACTCAATTTAAGATACGTCGACTCCAGCTACCTAATTAATGTAGCTGGAGTTGGATATCTTTATTTGACCTTCTGCTGTAGTGTAGACTGTGCCTGAAAGATTTGCCACTGACTTCAGTGGAAGATTGATTGGGACCTTATACATGACGCCCCAAACCAACCAAATGCAAAAAATCAAAATTTTCCTATTTTTGTCACAGTTACGTGTAGCTCTCTTATATTTTGAACTATGGTTCATTTTGCAACAACACGAGTCAAAAAATAAGGCCATAGAATGAAATGTTTATTATATACACACATATATATTTATATGAAAATGTATTTGTATAGTGTAGTTCTCAGATACAATAACTGTAGTATTTATTACTACATAAAAACAATCTGGGTAACACCAATGGGCCAAATTTATTTTCTTTTTCTTCAAATGAATTGTGCCTGCTTACTGCACTTAAATTTGACAACTGCTCATTCTTCCTTAATGCCTGTCCTAAATCAAACAGTACCTGTTGAATGCCAGACTTGTTACACTGTTAGAAACTAATATTTCATTTGTTTTTATTTTACAGTAAATGGTGTTTAATTTATTGCTTCTAATGACCAAAAGGTACTTTTTAAAAGATAGCATAGATGTTCATAGCACATTTCATATACCATAACATGGATTTAGCAACACTGAGGTTGGTGTGATTATTAGGTTACAGTTTTTCTTTGTTTTGCTGTTTTTATTTTGCTTTTGCTTTGCAGAATGCACATGCAACTAGTGGATTAAACTCTGTCAAAAGTGATATGTCAAAAATATTTAGGAAAAACTTAACTGTTTTTTTTACTGAAGTCAGGCATGTGTGGCATGCAGTAGATTGCAAGGAAAAACAAATGGATGTTCATTTCCAAAGGATTTATAATCTTCATGCGCATGTAAAACCTCTGTTACAAAAATCATTAACATTTGTTAAAAGTGTGCCTTTTTGTTTTTTTATACAAGTGTACATGCAATAACCTGTCATAGCTAAAACTATTTACAAAATTTCATACAATACCTCTTAAGTGAATAATACATGAAAGGCCAATGTTTAACACTGTACAAGATTAAAAATAAATAAGGCATTATAATACAGTTTTATCACAAATTAAAAAATGTTGGTTGTCACTGCAATACAAAACTGTAACTTGAAAGAACATTATGGCTAAATAGTCATCCTGACTGGAGAGAACATGTACAGATTTTGGACTTGCTGATGGTAAATGCTTAACTTGTGCTACAAGCAGAGAATCAAATGAATTAAAATTATTCACGTTGACCATTAATATATTCAATTTCTCAGTTTTGAAATGGCACAGGACAAACAAACACAGATGTTTCCCAAGTGCTTTCTTTGCCTTATAGTTATAATATAGGCAAAGATAGGAAAGACATTTCTGTCTGTGATCTAGTCTTTTGCACTGTTGTAAATAGTGAGTTACTAGAGATTTACACCAGTGTAAACAAAAGCAGAATCTGGCACGCACCGGGCCCAAGTACTAAATTCCTTATCAAACCCTCCCCCATCCCAATTTCACTGATTTCCATAATACTTTTGCGTGCATAAGGAATGCAGATTCAGGCCTGATGAGCTGAAAGTTCAGGATCTCCCCAAATCTCCAGTAAAAGAAGCAGAGCTAAGGATTACAAGAGTGTGCTTATGTTTCATGTGATAGAAATGAATTGTCAGTACATGCAGGTGGGAACATCTATAGAGAAGCAATGGACTTTACCTGTTGGGTAAAACTGCTTTCTAATCGATGCATGTGTAACATTTTTGGAAATGTCTAGACAGTCATTCAGCTGAATGCTAGTTTGTAATCACGTTAAAAAAAAATTTAAACATATGGGTAACATAGGAACATTTTGAAATTAGTTCCCAAGACAGAAGGAAGTTTGAAGACCTCTGATGTTCATCTGCTTATATCAAGAATGAAAGACTTTAATTATTACTATTATCTTAAGAGAAAACGTGCAAACTGATGTGAAATATTGTGCTTGCAATTGACAGACATTAATGACATCTTGCCAAAACTGGAACCAGTTTATTGTAGGGCTCCTCCCACTTAAGTGTTCAAGCTGACAACTACACAAGAATAAATGTAAACTTAGGACCGTATTCTGCCCAGGATGTGTCCATGTAACTTCTCTTCATCAAAATGAGAAGTATGTATGTGAATCAAAGGGCAGCACTGACCCCTTAGTGGGGCTACAGGAAGATCACCCAGATCAAAACCTCATCATGTGAATTGAAAAATAATACATCTAATATAGGTGAAATGCATATCTCTGCATGAGTAATGCCACCTTAATCCAAGGCCCACTGAAATCAATAGGAAACTTTCCATTGATCTTCATGGCCTTTGGATCAGGCCAAATATTATCTGAAGATGGTTGCCACAAATAAATGTAAGGGAATGTCTTAAATTTATCAAGAACCACAAGATTTTGTGGGCAGAGCACAATTATTACTGCTTATTATCTCTCTTGCATGAAGTCTGCTAAAAGCATACACCAGAATGTATAAGGGCACAGAGACTACAGAAATATGCAATTAAAAAAAGGATGCAAAAATGTACATAGAAAAATGAAACTGGGAAAGTCAGAAAAATAGGAAATGAAAGCAGACAGGCAAAAATACATTTTTAATATTACATTATTAGAGAGGATACCTAGTAGTGCCTGCTGTAATGGCTGCAAAACAATTTCTATCATAACCTTGTTTTAATTTTTAAACAATCTTTTTTTCCATTGGAAAGATGCAGCCATTACAATGTAATTCTGCTGCCCTGTTAAACCAGCTCTGCAGAATTGTCTCCAACAATAACAGCAAAGCAAAGGGAGGAATTCACTCCTCCACACTCTATCACCTCAGTGATATTAGAGGCAAGATGATTTCCCCTTCATTTTTCCTATTTTTAAAATCCTAGACAATTATTTAGCTCTGGCTTATTGTTCTGTGTGTTTGTACCGCACTGAGTGCAATGGGGTTCTGGTCCATGACTGGGGATCCAGGTGCTACAATAATTTTACTACTAATAGTCATTATAAAGGCAAAAGCATTGTGTTAATTTGACATTATTGGAATTGCACTAGGAATTAATGACCCTAAACTCAAAGTCAGTAAGTGCATAAATTAACTGATGGTATTTTGCCTATCTACAGTTTTTCATTGTGGTTAAATGTCTAGGTTAACATAGGTTGGTTTAATTCATAAAATGCATATTATAAAACATACAGGATATGCAATGTGACCAGATTCCCATAGCTCTCAAAACCTTATCTTTGGCATTTCCAGACAACTTTTTATTTCAAAAATACAATCTCAGTACTGCATTAATACAGTTTGCTTCCATTTAAGTTATGCTATTTTTTGTTCTTGGTAATGTGTGTGATCTATTTACTTAACAGGTTTTCATCACCATAGTATCTGAGTGCCTCAAACAGTAAATTTACTCCCAGCAACCCCCTTGTGAGGCAGGGAACTATTATTACTCCCAATTTGAAGATGGAAATACACAGAGATTAAGTGACTAGCCCAAGGTCCCTCAGAAAGCCTCTTGCAAAGTCCAAAATTGAGTACGATCAATCTAGTTCAGTGCTTTAACTGCAAGTCTAGCCTGTCAATCTCTGTTCTGAAAATGGCTCCGGAAATGAATAAATATCTTCCATAAATCCACAATATATCATTGTTTTGGCTATAGGGAGACCTGAAAACAAACTTCATTATGTTTAATCTCACCCTCTACAACTCTTGGGACCAAATTTGTTCATAAACAGATCTTATTACAAATCTTTTAAAAACATATGAATTCTCACAGTGAGCAGAACGTGATCTATCTCGCCCAGTGTCCAGCCTCCAAGAGCAGAGCCAAGACCGAAGTTCCAGGGATGTGTACAGAAAGGGAAATTATGGAGTGAGTGATCCAACCATCGTCCACTGCCATCCCCTGGCAATCTGAGGTTTAGGGTTGCCCAAAGCACGGGGCTGCATACCTGACCATTCCAGCTAATAGCCATTAATAGATGTATCCTCCCTGAACTTACTTATTTTTTTAACCCAGTTATACTTTTGGACCTGACAATATCCCATAGGAATGAGTTCCACAAGGTAGTTGTGCAATGTATGAAAAAAATAAAAAACTTTCTTCCCTTTGGATTAAATCTGCTGCCTACTAATTTTATCAGGCAACTCCTGGTTTGGGGGTAAATAACACCTTTTTTTCTACACCATTCATAATCTTATAGATTTCTGTTATCACATCCCCACTTAGCTGTCTATTTTTCTTCTAAAATGAGCAGCCCCAATCTTCTTCCCCTGGCTTGTACAGAAGTGAGGTTGTCTTTGTTGCCTTTCTCTGAAACCTTTTCCAGTTCCACTATATCCTTTATGAGATGGGGTGACCTGAACTAGACACTGTATTGAAGATGCGTGTATACTAAGTTTTTATATAGTGGCATTTTCATATTTTCTGTCTTACTTTTCATAGCCTTCTGAATAGTGTAGGATGTAGTTAGCCTTTTTGACTGCTGCTAGACACTGAGCAAGAGTTTTCAGAGAACTAGCCATAATGATGCCAAGATCTTTCTTGGGTGATTATAGCTAAGTTAGAACCCTTCATTGTATATTTATAGCTAGGATCAGGCCTACCATGTGGGGGCAAAAGGGCATAGTTGCTCCAGGCGGCAGCACTGAGGGCTGGCGGGGGCAGGGCTGGCCTTACCATAAGACGAACTGAGACAGCCACCTCAGGTGCCAGACTGTGTGTGTATGGGGAGGGGGTGCCACTGGGACCCAGAGTGTAGAAAATTGTATCTGCTGCTGGTGCAGTGACAGGGAATGGGGGTGTCATTTGAGCTCCCTGCCTCAGGTGCCAAAATGTTGTGGGCCGGCCCTGGGCGGGGGGCAGTGCTGAGGTCTGGCTGCACTGACCTGGCCCCTTCCACCCAAAGCCCGTTCCCTTTTGGAGGTACAGAAACTGCCCCTTCTGCCTCCCTCCCCCAGCTTGCCCGAGGGGCCTGTGGAAGCTGTTAGCTCTCCTGGATAGGATTTTTTCCCCCAGGTGCTTGCACTTATTAACATTAAATTTAATCCGCCATTTTGCTGCCCAGTCATCCAGGTTTTATGAGATCCCTTTGTAACACCTCAGTCTTCTTTCAACGTAACTATCTTAAATAATTTTGTGTCATCAGTAAACTGTGACACTTCAACAATTAACCTCCTTTCCAGATCATTACTGAATATGTTGAACAGCATAGGTTCCAGTAGAGATATTTGGGGGACCCTGTTCTGCTGATTACCTAGCTCCATTGTTAAAACTCACCATTTATTCCTAGCTTTTGTTTCCTATCTTGGGATCTGTTATAGATCCATAAGAGGATCTTCCTTCTTATCCCACGATTACTTAGTTTCCTTAAGAGCCTGTGATGAGGGCTCTTGTCCAAAGCTTTCAGAAAATCCAAAAACGCTATACTGATTGGATCACTCTTATCCATAAGCTTGTTGACTCTCTCAATAAATTCTAATAGATTGGTGAGGCATGATTTCCCTTTACAAAAGCCACATTGACTCTTCCCCAACAAATCTTGTTTTTCTAGGTGTCTGATAATTTTGTTCTTTACTATTTGTTTCTATCAATTTGCCTGGTACTCGAGCTAGGCTCACTAACCTGCAATTGCCAGAATATCCTCTGAAGTTCTTTTTAAAGAAACGGCAATACATTAGCTGTCTTCCAATCATCTGGTACAGAGTGATTTCAGTGACAGGTTATATTCAATAGTTAGTAGCTCTGCTATTTTAAATTTGAGTCCCTTCTGAACTCTTGGGTGAATGTAATGATGATTTAAGAACATTGACATATGGATGGCCAGCTTACAAAAGAAGTGGCATGTAAAAACTGACTGGGCTGTATACTCTACAGCTTAATACAGGTTTCCACATGCCACAGTAGTTTGAGTGTGGTATAAGATGATAGACTTATCCATGACAAAAGCCTACTCCAAATAAAAGCCTCTAGTATTAAAATCACAAACCCAAAATCACAAACAAAATGTAAAACCCAAACCTGGTCCCACTGAAACCAATACCAAAATTCTAGTGGCACCTGCCCAGAGATGAGAATTTTGCAAACAGCATGTGCATTAGATAGTAAGAAACTTGTACAGCAATTACAAGTTTTGTTCTATGGTACATTCGGCATATCTGCATTTTAAAAATATTTTTAAACAAAACTAGTTTTTTTGCCTCTCCTAGTGACAATGTGTATGTCACTTGTGTGTGCTGCCAGTACCTGGGGATGTTGTATGGCCGCAAACCATGGACTATCTGTGGCCTAAAACGCTCCGCAATATGACCCACTGTCCTCATCTTTAATACATAAGTGCATGCCACATTATGTTGACTCAATATGAAACACTGCATGCTGAGACAGGTATTCTTTGTGGAATGCATCTATGTATTAGAGAAGAGAGCAGCTGAAGTATGTTCCTTCTATGCATATTAAGAGCAGTTCCTCAAACTCTGGGCAAGTTTACCAGCATGATCTTCATTTGGAGAAAGTCTGGTGTGCTTGCTTTTCAGAATCCTATCTTCCAAAACAGGTATATGCTTTCTCTATTGCAAAACTAAGAAGAACATGCCTGGTGTTGAATCAGGATATATAATAAAACGGTGGCATCACAATTTAAAAATTAGTTGGCAAATGTACAAATATATCAATACTAACAGCACATTTGCAATTGGTACTGGTCAGCCCGTTGAACAATTCAAACAATCCTAAATCCTCACTGAGCTAGAAAATCTGTGCTTTCAGTGAAAATCTACAACTACAAAAAGAGAGCATCCCATTGCTTTCTACTATCAATATCATTGACAATTTGTAGAATATAGCGAAGACTGTTTCTATATTGCATAAGCATATTGCTGTGCTTCCAGGGTGGCATCTCTGTCTCACACAAGGCCAAAATGTCCTACAGACAGAGAGTATTTTAGCAATCTTCTTTGTCAATGCAATAAAATATTTAATAGTATCTGGTCAAATTCCTAGGTCCTGCTTTTTGTCTAACTCATAGGCTTATGTTGTAATTGTAACTGGAAAGTTTTGAAAGGTACTGAACATGCAAATAAAACTTTAAAAGATACCTCAATTTAGCAGTTGGCTTTAATTCAGCCTTCATTGACCAATTGCTGGCAAGTTCTCATTTACTTATTTCAAGCAGTGGGCAAGCTTTCTATAATTCTTACTACAGCCTCAGATAATTTTTGGTCATCTCACCCTCCTTTCCTAATAGCAGCTTTACTAACCTCAGACCCAACAATACTGGATATAGTGGTAAAGAGAAACCTCTCCCTTTTGCTATTGCAGGTGGATGTGTAAATAAATACATATTTTTATATATATAAATTTCTATTATTTATCTCTATATATGAGTGTTTGTATATGTGCATATATAGCTTATATATACATACACATACACACACAAATACAGTGTCACTTGTACACTTTTTTCAGTTATAGCATTTATCCTTTAAAAATGCCAAGAAAATATTCCCTATTCCCAAAAAATCAGTTTTAGACTTTTCCTAACTGAATTGCTAGCCCTTATTTGTTCCATTCCAAGAGTTCATTTATGCAGGTCCCAAGTTCTCTTTGGTTGGGTTGTAGTGATCCTTGGTTGATGCCATGGCCTATGATCCTTGATCTCCTGGTGAAAATTCAGGCAACTTCTGCTCTCTAAGATCACTGCGAATGGCGTAACCAATTTTTCTCTGCTCTATGCTTCTTTGATAGCTGGCACAGATGGAAGGTAATGCAATGTTTGATTTGTGTGGGTTGTTGGAGCTTGAAGTGCTCCAAGCCCAGCTTTTACAGTAAAGCTGGCAACTGAGGACACTGATGGACAACTGGTCCCCAGTTTGGTTTGAATGTTTGTTCTCCCATAGGAATACATTTTCCGCTCTAAGTTTAAAGACCGTGTTTGTGTATTATTTCCATTGGACTTGCCTTCGAGAAAATAGGTCAACATTTCGCCTTTTCCCTTTACACTGACTTTACCTCGGCATACAAACTCGTAACTGCACCTCTTTAATATCCGCTGAACTTCTTCTGTCACCTGCGGGTAAGGAGAGTCAGTATTACATTTTACTATTCCTATCACCTAGAGTAAGGAAACAGAATTCTACTTCTCTGTGGCAATTTCTTCAACTATGATGAAAGATGATCCATGGAATGAATAAGTAACTACTGGTTTGGGTTTCCCCTGTTTTCACATACTTTGATGGTACTACTAATAATAAGAGTTAATAATGAGATGTGCCCTAAGGAGAAAGTTTCATATCTAGCTCTGAAGGACTCCAAAGTTCTGAGGTTTTGGTTCTGATCATTAGAAACATAACAACATAAGAAATGCCCACATATGCCCAAATACATCAGTTAGCCTTTAAAGTGCCATAGGACTCCTAGCTGTTTTAATCCAGAGACATTCCAAAGGCTATATAAGATATGACCGACTTCAATATAGGTCCTTATCCTATGGTCCTTACTCAGTCCAAATTCCCATAGTGAAGTGGAAGTTTGGGTGATTGGCTGGTGTAAATATCACAGATTCAGGCCTATACTCCAACTGCATGCAGTACAGCAGGAATCTGAAGGGGAACCCTCTCTTTGTGGCATGGTGATCCTTTGATTTCACCACTTCAAAGCAGTGGAGCAAATAACAGAAGAATAACTACACAGCAGGCACCTGAATCATTTTGGGGATGTTGCCATCTTCCTAAGAAACACGAAGGCCATGAGGCTGAAAGCAGCTTTGAAAATATAACAATAGAATTGTTACTAAAGAGGAACTTCAAACTTATAAAAAGTGATTGTAATGTACTCACCTGAATTTTACCCTGCACTCCAGTACTATCCATTCTGCTAGCCACATTTACAGTGTTGCCCCAGATATCGTATTGTGGTCTTCTCGCCCCAATAACTCCTGCCACTACAGGCCCAACATTAATACCTAAAATCAGAACAGTGGATTTTATTTTGTTGTTGATGCTTATAGATCTAAGAGAAACATAGCTCTTTTAAACTATTTCATCATAAATGACTTCAGTGTTTTCACCATAGTAAATAGTAGCATCATCTTAAATTAGATCTTTTCAACACCCAGTATTCCAAAGAGTATTAGAAATAGAACTCTACCAGCACACAAAGCACACCTGAAATATAACATTATTTTAACTCAAATTACAAAAAAAAAAAAAAACCCCAAAACAAACAAACAAAACAACAGCCACCCCACAACCACTTCTAATCTCATGGGGGAAATAATCAATTTCCATTTTTATGAGGACTGGGGCAAAGGTGGAAGGAAGAATCATCTCTGGCATACAATGTATCAGCTTTTTAGTCACACAGAGTAAGGCCCTTTAGCTCATGGCAAGAGCTTATTGATCCTTGATTCCTTCTTATGGGCTCTATTGTGCTTTTTAACAAACAGCCTCCTACGGGCTGGGAAACACCAGCGGTTGGGGCAAGAGAAAGCAGATCAAGTGAGAAACTCTGATAGTAGCATCAGACTAGTGCTACATTTTGCATCCAGAGGAAGGCATTGTAGCAATGATGGAGGAAAGCTTCCAGCTGTTGGGCAGTGGGGGAATCCTCCATAGTTGTATGACTTGCTTCTCATTACTATTACTGCCATGGCTTATGACCATTTGCACCACTTGGCTGCTAGAATCCTCATTTATCTGCTCCAGTTTGCATGCACAACCCAGTCAAAGGTGAGGAAACAAAAGGGGTGAGAGTGGGGGAAATCATGCTGGCAAATTTCACTGACAGGAGAAGAGCCATGGAGTTCCCATTGGGGAAGGGCTGGAGAGAGGGATGGTATTGAACCAAAGAAGGTTGCAGAAGGAAATTGGCTTTCATGGAAGAAGATCACAGTACTGTACTTCATGTGGAAGACAGAATGGGTTTGTCTCCACTATGCAGTGGATCAACGCTGCAGTGATTGAAGAAAAGGCTGAAGGAGGGAGCAGGGGGGTTGACTTGCTGGAGGGAAGCAGAAGCTGCAGCAAGTAGGAGAGAAAATGAGCTAAAAACAAAAAACCTTATGATAGGCTATGTCTACACAACGTTTTTTTTCTGGCAGAAAATATGCAAATGAAGTGCTCATTAGCATCTTTCACTCATTTGCATATCTTCTTCTGATCTTTTTAGCAGAAAAGGTTTTGCTGTTAAAAGGACCCATGTAGACAGGGCCATTTGTTGGGGAAAAAAACCCCCTTTTGCTCAAGATCCTGTAAACCTCATTTTTTGAGGAATAAGGGATCTTGCGCAAAAGGGTTTTTTTTCCAACAAATGGACCTGTCTACACAGGGCTTTTTAATGGCAAAAACCTATTCCGCAAAAAGGATCGGAAGAGGATATGCAAATGAGTGTGTGAGGTATGCTAATACGTGTTTCATTTGCATATCTACTGCCAGAAAAAAAATGCAGCATAGACATAGCCATAACGTAACACTAACAAGTGGAACCAAACCTGGGTCCTCTGGAGCTTCATGCATGAGCCTCTACAGTTTGAGTTGAAAGGAAGCTCTTTCTCACCTAAGGCTGTAGAGCACACATTTTCTCTGTCTGTAAGTGGTCTAAGTACCACTACATGGGACAGTAAACCATACCCAGTAAGTGTGTGGGTTATAATAATGTAAGAAAGATCTCAAAGATTCCAAAGCATTTTGCAAACTATAAGTATAAACACCCATGCTGTACAGCCAGCTCTGGAGTGGAATTTTGCAGCAGTTTAACAATACACAGTAATAGTAGAGAACGGATCATGACAGGGAATGAAAGCTAACTGTATGCAACAGAAACTGTAAAGGAATTTTAGCTAAGCATCACATAACTAACAAGATTGGAATTAGTCCTGAACATAAGGATTAACACCCTTAATATTCATGCCTTCATTCCCATCTTATGCATGTGTAACTCCCATTAAATTTATGGCAGTGGTGCAAACATGTTGATGATAAAATGGGCATCGATCTAGATTCTTCTGGCTCCAAGTTTCACTCTAGAGCACGAATCTGAGCTAATTTCATTCTAAAACATGGGTAATTCTCTACTACTGAATCTGTTCAGATAAAATGGGGGAAGCTAGCCAACAGCAATACTACAGTTTTTAGAGTAACTCTAGAAACATGACTTACCAACTCGGAGGACAAAGTCATTGTAAGACTGATAGTTGATTTCATCAAGGACGTCGAACATCTCTATTGCAAAATCTGCCAGTGTACTCAAGTGGGAATAAATTGATTTTTTAGCCTAGATACAAAATAACATTTTACATTAGATTTACACAGTAGTGAGAGCCAGATAAAACACTGCCATACCTTTCATTCTGAACAGCTTGTGAACTGCATCTAAATTGGTTTGCTAAATGTGAAATGGAACTTTCCATTTGTGCTTTCAATATTTGTGCAATTTTTCTCCAGTGCTGAATTGGTTTCATTTCTCTTTTTGAATTCCAGGGTTATAGGTACTAATCAGGAGATTCAGAAACAGACATTCAATGGAAAAAAGGGATCACAACAACACATCAGTTGTGGCCAAAGCCTAAGGTTAGATGAAATCAATTGAAATTCTTTGTCTATTTATTATTGATTAGCACTGCAGGTCTGACACATGACCAACTAAGGATTTACTAACAGCTTAAACTTGAAGACAAAGCTGTCCTTAGTTTTGAAAATCCATGTTTTCTGCTTTAAACTCAAATGCTCTGGATTCCTGCCTTTCCCAGGTGTTTTTGAGAGAAGAAACAGATGGGTATACTCCAGGACAGCAACATTCCTATTGTAAAAAATGTTTCTGCCATTAGAGGGCAACAGCTATTTGCTCAGAGCTATAAGCATTGCTTCCTGTGGTAACCGGTAACTGGGATTTTTGCTAGCTATGTGGGTATTGGGGCTTCATGTTGATCCTGTTGATAACATTCCTGTTTACCTGAAAGGTGCGAGATTGACTTCAATCCTGTGAGGAATGTTGAAGTCTTACCTCATTTGCTTTCAGTGGGAGTTAGAGGGTGGTTGCATCCTTCAAAGTCTCGGGTTAGTCTGAATTAGGTCAAGATTAAATATGAATAGGTAGATCAGTTTTGCAATGTGAAAAACTTGGAACAACTGTAGAGGTTGGAAGAAGGCTAGATAGGGCCAGTGCAGGGGATGGTTTTGGTGGAATGGCAGGAAGGTTTGCATAGGAAGGCTTTGGTGGCTGGAAAGGACGAATCAACGTAGGTGAACAGACAACTCACTGGATGGGCTCATGGTGGTGAGGATGCTACGTATCTACCTGGGGGCAGTTCAGAGTGGTCCCCAGAGATGCTTTATTGCTGCTTTGTTGTCCAGTGTTATTCTGATTCTGTGGCCTTGACGTGTGGTAAGAACCATTGGTGAGTATAATAAACTGTTGTGAGCTTCCAAATCTTGAAATGGAGGCAAATCTCCTGAGACGTCCATTTGCCCTGAGCAGACAGGCTCTGGAAGTATGTGCCCCAACCTATTGGGATAATCCTGGTGGGAGAAAGGTACAGAAAGGGAACTCTCTCTCCCACACAGTTTGTGGGTTCTTCCTCCTAAGTGAGAACGTTCTGAGCAATGAACCCCTTGCGTGGATAGACTGTGGTTGTTGGGGGCATAGATGGTTTTTAACCATGCTTGAAGACATGGAGTTTGAAGTCTTGCTAAAGGAGTCATGAATGAAAAGGCTGCCATAAGGCCCAGAAGTTCTAGGCAAGACTTTGAAGTGGTTTGTGAACATTGTTGAAACAAAATTGAACATTGTGGTGAATCTTTCCTTGGGGGGAAGTATAATGTGGTAGAAAGTGTCCAGTGTAGCCCTGATGAAATCTATACATTGGTTGTTAGTGGAAGCTTTTTGATACTGAAGCAGAGAGTGAAACAGAGAAATGGCCTTGCTGATTGCTGTCTGTGATTCAATAAGTAAATGACCTTTGAGGGGCCAATTGTCCTGTAGAAGAAGATGATTATGCGCAACTGGTGAATACAGGCTGCTGTGGTTGAATGAACTTTGGCAATAATCCTTTGGGCAATGGAAAGACAATACTGGTAATGATCGCTAAGGGTAAGACACGATACTGGTAATGATCACTAAGGGTAAGGCATAATACTGGTAATGATCGCTGCCTACCACAGAATGCAGGGATTGCTTGAGGGATGAATAACAATGAGAAAATAAGCATTCTGAAAATCAAGAGAACAGACCAATCATCCAAATCTAGAAAGGGAATTATTACTGCCAAGGTTACCATTCTGATCCAATGAGAGTGGGCAAAAGTGTAAAGTCCTCATGTCCAGAATTATTCTACCACATTTTTTGTCTAGATTTATTCTATCCCATTTTGGGGGGAGATGAAGAATGAGGAAGTACTAGGAATAGAACATTTTCCCAACCAATTCTAGTAGTGGAACAGATTCAGTCATCCCAAAACCTAGCAGGGATTATACCTCCTGCCTTAACAGATCTTTGTGAGATGGGTTCCTGAAGTGGGAGGGAAGAAGGAACCATGGGAGGTGGAAGGAAGCTGAACTGGATGAACAAGCCTATAGAAATCACTTGTAGGATCTATTTCTGATGTTGGCTGACCCACTTCCAGCTCAAGCCAAGGTTGCTAGGCCACAGAATATTGACAAATGTATAGCTGGAAACCAATATGGCTCACCTGTGTGTTAGCAGCATTAAAATATGTATTAGAGTTATAAGAATATGGTTAGTGTGGCAAAGTAACATTTAAGTATTTGCTCTTCGACTATAAAAGTAACATTTTAGTATTTGCTCTTCATTTGCTAAGATGGTAAAGCCTACAGTCAGGAAGAAGCATCCCCAAGTTTGAAACACTAGTTTACCACATAAGGTGTCATCTCCTCTCATACAAAAGAAGGCCTATAGACAATAGACAAGCCATTGTGGAAAATCAGTGGACAAAAGACTGTGATGATTGCTGCCCTCATGCCCATGAAGAAGGTATCTGCATAAGCCCACATCCCATCATAGTTTGAAAAATGGAGGAAAGGAATAAAAATCCCTGTTAAAGAAAAATTATCATTATGCAGCTTCAGATTTGGAGAGGGCAATATTTCTAGACATTAGCAAGGGATTTTCAAGCTGCTCAGTTTGAGTTAGCTCTAAAACATACGGAGCTTGAATATATAGCAGCTACTAACACCTTTTGATACCTAAGACTAACTCATCGATATGTGTATGTTTACCTGCTTTAACCTTGTAAATAATCTGCATTTCTTTTCTTACGGTATGTCTACACTGCATTCCTCCTTCGAGAGAGGAATGCAAATGCAGCCCAGCAAAATTGCAAATGAAGCAGGGATTTGAATTTGCATAATCGCGGCTGGCCGCTTTTTTGAAGAACCCTATTTCAAGATAAAAAATGCTGTTCAGATGCAGTTATTTTGAGAAAAAACCCTTTTTTCAAAATAACCCTTAAACCTCATTTTATAAGGAGTAAGGGTTATTTCGAAAGAAGGGTTTTTTCTCTAAATAACTGCATCTAAACAGAGTTAATCATCTTGAAATAGTGTATTTTGAAAAAGCGGCCAGCCACGATTATGCAAATGAAGCGCAGGAAATTCAAATCCCCGCTTATTTGCAATTTCGCTCGGCTGCATTTGCATTCCTTTCTTGAAGGAGGAATGCAATGTAGACATACCCCCAGTGAATAACTCCTTAGTTTATTATAGGATTGTCCACTAGGTTTGTCTTTGGTGAGAGATCAGGGGGTGCAATTGACTTGGGGTGAGTGACTGATCCTTTAGCCTGGGAGTAACCTGAAGATTGTTGTGATTTGTGGAGAAAGGGACCATTTATCACAAAGGTAAACTTATCTAGGGGGAAAGCTAGAAGCCCAGAGTGCACAAGGGAACTGTCTGTGACCCGTGGTAACGTTTCTATAGTGATTGTGGAGATTGTACTTGGTTGTTGAAATCTAATTACAGGACATACAAACTATTTGGGGTTTGTGCCCTGCTTCTTGACAGTTTCCCCAGAGGTCGGTACCCTGGTATGTGAGTCTCTGCAGATTGCCTGAAAAGCTAAATAAAGTGAGGTATAAATGAAGTGAGAAAAGCTAAATAAAGCATAGCTAGCCACATGGCTGGCTAATGGATATTTTGATGCTCCCAGGACTGCTGACAGGAGGGAGTGAGGCAAAGGAACAACTGCCCTGGGGCTTGGCAATTAAAATGGGCCAGTGGCAGCAGTCAGAGTTCCAGGCATTTTAAATCACAGCTGGAGCCCTGAACAATGCATTCAGGGCAGTGCTGATGAGCTGAAGGGGAGGCTAACCCCAGCCCCTAGTCCTGCTGCCCCTCTCCATAGCCCAGGGATTCCGGCTAGTCTGTCATCTCCTCCTTCCCCCCACCTTCCTCTCCCCACCCCGTGGATGTGCCATCTCAAACTTTTAGGCACAAACCTGGAAGTGCAAAATTAAAGGCTGGGTGAGATTGTCTGTGTGGCAGTTTTGAGAGTCACTTGGCACAGAGGAGATGCAGAAATGTCAGGGAGCTCGACTCTGTGTTCAGTTCCAACTTTGACTCCATTTAGGTCAGAACTGCCTAGAGCATGGGCTCCCAAACTGGGGGTGTGAAGAAATTCCAGGGCGTGATGCTGAAAAGTTTAGGAACCACTGGGCTAGAGGCTTCTTGGACATACACCAGTTGGCAATGATCCCTGAAGGAACATATGCAAAACTGGGTTTGACAGAGCTCTGGCCATGTTCCTTCCACACCTCTAGTACTGGGTGAAATAAGAGGAACAGGAGGGACGTAAAAGGCTGGCAACACATATGCCAGAAGAGGATTTCTTCATACGTGGAAATCTCCAGAAGGTGAAATACACTTTCTATCACATGAACGACACAAAGGGAGCAGAGCACATTTGAAAATCTATCTCACTGTCTAAAAGTTTGGCCTTTTCAGCATCTGTTTTCATAGCAAAATAATTAGGATATTTTTGTAAGAGAATTATTTCTATATAATTTTAACCAAAACTCTACTATAGGATTTGACTGAATATTTTCAGTACTGAACTATTTCAGATGGCTCCTTTGCTAGCAAATATATAATAGATGAAATCAATGTATTTAGCTTTTGGAATATACACTGCTGAAGTTACCCAGTAACACACTTGTTTTTGGGATTCTAGTTTAAAGAGCATTTATACCAAACATACTCGTATGCCTCTGCTTGTTTGCCTGAGGTCACACTGATACAAAATTCAAGTGATCAGTTTTTGACTACCTCAGGACCTAAATTAGAGTCAACAATTTTACCACACACACGTATTTTAAAAATAGTTTTCTTTGTATTTGGATTTCTCTTCTTTCAACAGTAGCATAGAAATGAAGAGGAATGGCACAAAAACATCAGAGGTATCCAACAATCACAGAATATTCAGTATGTGAGATATAGAATCCAAACTGAACCCCATAACTGTTTCAGATGTAGCCTTGTGTTTTATTTATTTAACAAGGTTAATTGTCTTATTGAAAAGTTCATGGCTTATCCTACCAGTTTTTTCTTTTGTTCGCCAAAGCAGTGTTATTCTGCACTTCTATTTTTGTTCTCTCAAGGTGTCTCTGCAGTTCACAGATACGGACATAAGATCAGGCATGGTGTACATTCTAAAATGCATTGACTATGGCCCCAGATATTGAAGTCTAACACCAGACCTGCTTTGATTATTCTCATGTATTACTTTGTTAGGGTGTATCTACACAGCAAAGTTATTTTGGAATAACGACCGTTATTCCGAAATAACTATGTGAGAGTCCACACAGCAAGTATGTTATTTTGAAATAACATGGTGCAATTCCGAAGTATCTCATTAGCATCCCTTTTCCGGAAAGGGATGCCAATGTAGACATAGCCATGGAGTTGACAAAAGTACAGAGGGTATAAAGCACAACCATTCTGCTCATATAACTTTCACAATTAATTTGCACCACTGAAGATAACTGCACAAGGTGCAAGAGAACACAGAATCAAACCCCAAGTCCTAAGCATTTAGGTAATGCTCAGAACACAATGCTTGCATTATAGTGGCTGCATCAAGACTGGCAAGTTTTTCCGCAAAAGCAGTTGCTTTTGCGGAAAAACTTGCCAGTTGTCTACAATGGCCGCTTGATTTTGCGCAAGAACACTGACGATCTAATGTAAGATTGTCCATGTTCTTGCGCAAATACTATGCTGCTCCCGTTCGGGAAAAAGCCCTCTTGTGCAAATGTATTTGCACAGGAGGGCCAGTGTAGACAGCTAAAAACTGTTTTGCGCAAAAAAGCCCCGACGGTAAAAATGGCGATCGGGGCTTTCTTGTGCAGAACCGCGTCTAGATTGGCACAGACGCTTTTCCACAAAAAGTGGTTTTGCGCAAAAGCGTCCATGCCAATCTAGAAGCTCTTTTCCGCAAATGCTTTTAGCGGAAAAACTTTTCCATTAAAAGCATTTGCAGAAAATCATGCCAGTCTATACGCAGCCCCAGAGTCTTCAGTTATTGTTTGTTTTTCAGATTTAAAAAAAGTTTAAATTGTTGCAAAAAAATCTATTATCAGTTATCATTCCAGACTTAATTTTACAACTGATGGGGCTGCATTTTTCAGTTGGAGACTGACTTAGTAGCATTTGCACATGGAGTACACAGAATCTTTCATTATACTGTGTGGCTAACTCACCTTAGTTCCTGTAGTTGGTACAAGTCCTACAGCTGCCATATATGTACTGCCAATTGTCTTGATCTTTTCTATGTCCTTATAATATTCTTTGTCCATAAGCTTTGTTTAAAACATAAAACTGTTAAACATTACATAATATTTTAGACAACAAACCATAGTTATCAGATAGCATGCGCACAAAAAAGTTGATAAACCACTTCCCACTTTAAAGGCCCAGTCTTGCTCCCATTCAAGGCAAGTGGCAATACTCTGAATGACTTCTGTGGAAGCTGTATCAAACAAAGTTTTTAATGGACATAGTGGGCCAGAATTAATAAGATATTTAAGCATGTAACATGGCAGAGAGGTGCTTTTGTAGATCTCATTAAGCGCATAGGCACCTAACTCCCACCTAAATCAGATGTTTACAAAGTGACATTATTAGATAGTTCAAACAAAGAGAAATGTTCCACAAATAATCTTGAATTGACAGGCGTCAGTAAGATCAAATGACAGAGAGTTTAATCTTACCTCATCAAAATCGGCAATAATTTCATTTAAGAGGCGTAAACACTCCACTCCCATGTTATTGCCATCCAGTTCAATGTAGAAATCATTGAAATTTGGGATGGAAGCAAACATCACTCCCACTTGTGAATATGACTGGTAATAAAGGTCCTGCAATTTTTAAATTGTATGGGTTTTTAAAATCAGAGATGGACATAAACAGGCAGTATCATCTTTTTGATTTCTTGAGCTCAGATATACTTTCTTTAAAATGACACATCCCACCTGAGATGCATCACAAGCAATGAAATTTTTCTGTGCAAGGTGGGATAGGACTTAGGGTATGTCTACACTACCCTGCTATTTCGAACTAGCGGGGTAATGTAGGCATACCGCAATTGCAAATGAAGCCCGGGATTTGAATTTCCCGGGCTTCATTTGCATAAGCGGGGCGCCACCATTTTTAAATCCCCGCTTGTTCGAACCCCGTGCCGCGCGACTACTCGCGGCACAAACTAGGTAGTTCGAACTAGGTTTCCTAGTTCGAACTACCATTACTCCTCGTGGAATGAGGAGTAACGTAAGTTCGAACTAGGAAGCCTAGTTCGAACTACCTAGTTCGTGCCGCGTGTAGCCGCGCGGCACGGGGTTCGAACGAGCGGGGATTTAAAAATGGAGGCGCCCCGCTTATGCAAATGAAGCCCGGGAAATTCAAATCCCGGGCTTCATTTGCAATTGCGGTATGCCTACATTACCCCGCTAGTTCGAACTAGCGGGGTAGTGTAGACATACCCTTAGAGAATTCATAGAAGTTGGCATGCTTGAGAGATGGGAGCTTGGAGCCGGATGTGTGATAAAAACAAAGAAAGACTATGCACGTTCACTGGCTATTCTTGCCTGTAATAAGAGGAGCAACTGTGGCTCTATGGGCTATTACAGCACTGAAAAGACTGTAGCCAACAGAGAGTGACTTTGCTATCACAGAACAGTCTGAGGGTGGAAGGGACAGCTCCTTCCTGTGACAATCCTATTGACCTTCCTAGCACACAGACTCAATACTCTGTGTGTTAGGTGAAGGACTTGGCCCTATCTGTAATAACTTTTTTGTTTATTTGCTCCACTATCCTCTTACTGTGAACCATAGATAAAAACAGTCCACACATACACTGCATTCATACAACAAATAACTATAAGGACTCAATCATGCATCTTCTGAGGTTGGGCCAGGTGGTGGATAGGAAGCGGTAGTATTCCTGCAGCACTGGTACTGGTGGGAGAGCTCATCCTTTCTTCATTCTGTCTATGCATGCAGTATGAGCCTAGCAGTGCATCTGTCAGGGATGGGAAAGGACAAGGCCATGCATTTACCCTCACACTGGGTCAGAATTAATTGCCAGAGCTTGAGAACCTTCCTCTGCACCCATATCTCCAATGTACAATGGGATGTGGGGGTGGGTAAGGAGCTCTCTACACAGGTCCCTTCCCTAAGGAGCATCGGGGCAACCATAATGTAGCCCTAAACATTTTGATGAACTTCACATTTACTACTCAGCATAATGAGAAACTGACCTCAGACTGGGCGTTTTACATGCTACTGCAACATTAACGCTACCAATAATAATTCATAGTGTCATTAGTTGGCCAGCTGCTCCATCCTATCCATTACTATAGGATCTAATTACTCCCACATGCTTCCCTTAATAAATATTATCAGTTCTAATCTCAAATATCCCCAATTATAGTGATTCCACAATATCCTGTAGTAGTTTGTTTCATTGCCCTAGCTTTGAGATTAGTTTTCACCAAGGTTACTGTATCCTTCTAGCATATGCAGAATTTCTTATTTTGACATTTACATTTATAGTTTTGTAAATGAGGCACATTTTGAGAACCTGAGAGGCTTAACTGGAACTGCCTGACATCTATATTGTCTTCAAAACCAAACAATCTCAGCAGAAGATTGTCACAAATTCTGATCTTTTGACTTGATTAAAAAAAGAAATTCGTTATTTGCATGTAAGCACTCAGTGGCGCTGATGTGGAATGACATCTCATTCACCTGAATTATATACAGAAAAGGTGAAAGCTACAGAGAAAGGGGTAATAACCCCAACAATGGTTTTTACCAGAAGTATTCACTTTCATGCCTATGAAAGGGGACTATTTCAAGCTTTTAAGAAAATATATGATTTTCCAGACCCAGATGTCACACACGAATAATGCATATCATTATGTGTTTGTTTCTTCCCCCATGGCCTTACCATGTTCCTTGGGTTAGACATAAGAAAGTGCTGTGCAACATGTGCTGGCAAGAGATTGAAGAGAATTCTTTTATTATCCAGCTTTACTCTCTCCATATCATCTCTCTCTTCTTCTGCCTAAGTGTGAAGAGGAGAAATAGCTCTTTAAAATACTATTCTATAATGAGCAGAACATTAATTCAGATTATCAAATTGCTTCATCTGGCTGTAGCCATTAAAAATCAGATTGCATTGCAAAATAATATCTATCACCCTCTTTTATGGTAGCAAGAGCTGTCTGTTTTTAGTATACTAGGAAAAATCCTTAATTCCTTATTAAGGAAGCTCCCACTAAAATCTGTAGGCCAATTTCTGTTCTTAGGTCTTGCACCAAAGTCCACAGAAGTCTCCCATTGACTCCAAAGGACTTTTGATCAGGTCCTTAGTTACAAGTGTAACTCCTCTGGAGGCAAGTTGGTCCAATGGAAGTTTGTATGAGGAAGAATTGAGTCAGTACTTCAGGATTTGACCCACAAATCCCTCAGTGCCCTTAAAATGTTAAGTTTGACAGCTTCCTAAATAATATTGACGAGGAGTCCTGTGGCACCTTATAGACTAACTGAAGTGTAGGAGCATAAGCTTTCGTGGGCAAAGACCCACTTCGTCAGTTGCATCTGACGAAGTGGGTCTTTGCCCACGAAAGCTTATGCTCCTACACTTCAGTTAGTCTATAAGGTGCCACAGGACTCCTCGTCGCTTTTGCAGATTCAGACTAACACGGCTACCCCTCTGATACTAAATAATATTTGCATTCCTGAATGATTTCTATGCTAAACAAGAATTCTTTGTACTTGTATACAGACTTTATCACTTGCCAATGACAGAATTTTTTTTGGGGGGCTGCAGATTCCTGCACATTCAGGTAACAGATTCTATCATTTGTTGTCGCAGATGGTAATGTCTAAAGAATGTTTTAAAACATTTGTACAGGCAAAATGCACACAAAAAGAGCTTGGACGTCGCAAGCTAATCTCACCCTTAGTGCCTAAAGTTAGATTCCTGAGTCCCATATTCAGGCACCCAAATGTAAGTGATTTGATCGTCAAATTACAAAGGGAATCACCGTTCCCTCTAAACTATGTGGCAGCACAGCTTCACAGGTAATGAATCAGCTCTGCTCAGTCAGTCCACTGGTGGGAACTGAGGATTTTTAGCACTTTTGAAAGGCGAACCACTTTTATTTATATGCCTAAACATGGATTTAGAAATCTGACTTTACGTACCCTGGTGTGAAAATTTTAGCCTCCGCACTTAGCAAAACAACTGCCCCAAAACTGCATATCCCTAGTCCTTTCTCAAGACACAGTACATATCAGATCTTTCATTCAAATGTGCCAGCAATTGTCTTATTCACCAGATCAGGAGGGTAAAACTTAGCTTATGGAAATCACAGCAAGTAGAATTTATTCATTTAAGTTTAAATGAACCTCCCTCACCAACCTATAACAGAAACTTCACGTGTCATCAAGCACAACATAATTTTTGTTTATCTATTTGCAAAGTCAGTAAAAAGATGAAGGCCAAATTCTCAGGTATTATAAATCAATATATCTCAGTTGAAGTCAAAGATGGATTTTTACCATCTGAGAATTCAGCCTAAAATTTCCCTGTGTATTGTTGTATATATAGAGCTAGTCACACTACTAAAACTGCAAAATCTATTTGCTCTTCTAACAAACTGCATAACTTGGAGAGTTGCTTGGTATAGATTTGCCTAGAAGAGAAATCAGCATGCTATCTTCCATATACATACAATCTCACGATTAGAGGAAACATTTTCATGAAAACTTTATCCTGGAAATCATTTTTTGATAATCTCTACACAACAGTGATTGCTAAATTCAATATAAATAGTTGTGCTTAATTCTGCACAGCCTTATTGGAGCATCTTGTCATTCTTTAAAGAGACAGAAAAAGAATACTGAAAAAAATCCTGATTTTGTCAAGTTGACCCCTTTGGGAATCCTTACCCCTCCTATAGAGCAGAAGCTGAATGAGTATTTCCAATCTGGGCTGCAAGAATTTATTATAATTTATTCTGGATACCTTACTGAAGCTGAGCCCTCCGTGACTCTGAATGCAATTTGCAGTCCAACAAAAATCTCTGTTTTCCATCTGTGAAGTATTTTCTTGACACTTTCTGATGCTTAGTGTTCACACTCTCTTGCTTCCGAAAACAGTCTCCCCCTCCTTTTTTTATAGATGCAAACACTGTTTCTTTATCATTATCTACAAGCATTTGAATGTGAATTACAAAAATTTGCAGCCTTATCGGTGGAGTCTGAGTATTTTAATTGTAAAACGAAAAAGCTTTCCTTGAACTGCAAACTGAAATTGAGTTGTATAAATTCTGGCTTGTGTTACACTCAATGCATGAAACTAGGGCTCTGAGAATAATAATAGGAGTCCTGAACGCCTGAATTCTTACTCTATCTGTGGGCTTTAGCACATGCTTCTTCCCTCATCTTTTACTTCTGGGGGGCCTATCTACACTAGACCAGGAAGGTCAGCTTAAGCTACACCATCCAAGTACACAAAATGCGTAGCTGGATTGGGCTTACCTTAAGCCGAGTTGCCACCGCATCTACACATTCCCATCAGCTTACCTTATTTCTCACAGAATGAGGAGTACAGGACCCTGGAGAGGGCTGCCCTAAACATTCGATTTGAGGCATCTACACTAGACCCACTAAACCGAATGCTGAAAGGGTCAATCTTCTCTCTAGTATAGACATGCCTCGAGTGTTATGATGATTAGTTAGCAATGGTCTGATTTTTGAGGTGTGGTGTACTGACAGATCCTATTGAATGGCTATTGCTGAGAACTCAGCATTTTTGAAAAATCAGACCAAAATTTAGGTGCCTTGTAAGAATTTTGGAGCATAATTTTAGGGGTCTCTTTTTTAAAGACAACATTTTTAAAAATAGAAACCTCTTAAATCTAGATAAACTCTTCACGGTCAGGATGTTGGATGATCATGATGGCACTAGATGATCATGATGGCACTCTCTATTCCTAAAATCTGTATAAGGATACTTTTTAATTAGAATCTTTACCAAAATCAAAGTGTGAATGATAAACAAGAAGTATACATCAATAAAGCAGAATACAAAAATGTATCACTAGTTAGGTGTGAAGAACCACCAGGTAAACATTCTGCAATGATGCACAGACTATGATGTAAGACAGATGTCTTGTTGTCTTTTTGGAGTGCTTCCAGTTTTGGCCTTCTTTCTTGTTTGCATGTATTAGGATCAAGATATCTTTAAATTATGATTATGCACCATCTGGTAGTCATCACAGACAGTGAACCATGGCTGCCATCATATAACTGTGTATGAAGCAAAAGACCCTCCAATTTAACATGATGGAACAGAATGGAAATTAAAGTAATGGTATACCAAATTATTCCAGTCATGTAACAGATGTGTGGAAACATATCAAATCAAAGTGGTCTAATAGTAGGGCTGGGTAAGTGGAACAGAAAATTTGAAGCATTGCATGAATATTGCTGCTATTCACTCACTATTTGTTTGAGACAGGAGCGCAGGATTAACATTTTTCTAACTCTGGTTTGTCCAGTTTTAGGCCAAGCATCCGACTCCTGGGCAAAATAATTGTGAAACTTAAGCAACATGCAACACCAGCCAACACCCTGAAGGCCTCACAAACAGGATTCAGATCAAGGCACAGCAGAGACCACTCTCGTGGCACTAAAAATATATGCACCAAAAGGTATTCACATATCTACAGGACAAAAGAGGAGTAGACAGCCCAGCACTACAGTGGATCCAACTACTCCTCTCCAATAGAACTCAGACTAGTATTCTCGTCTTGCAGGGACCCATACTATTCCTGCTTATTTTTAGTATCTACATAAGGCCACTGGAGGAGAGAATGACATTTTGTGGGTTCATCTGCCAAAAGGATGCTGACAACACTCAACTGTATTTATCAGCCAGTGTGAACACCATTACTAAAATGTCACAATGCCTGCAAGAAATTAGTTCTTCGATGTGGCCCCCATTAGTCTAAGTGGTTCAAACCCTTGGATTCTTGTTTGACTTTTCACAACATTTGGATAGCACCAGTTTCTAAAAATACCTTCTTTCACTTCCAGCTTGCTATGAAATGTCATCTTTTTCTCCCCAGTAAGAACCTGGCCATAATGATCCATACATTTGTTGCTTCCAGGTTGGATTGCTGGAATTCACTAAATATGAAGACAATGCACTGTGTCAATGCATTGAGCTCTCAGGTTCATCTCCATGGAAGTCAGCACAGAGGGGAGAGAAGATCTCCATGCCTAAGTGGCAACTGAAGACTTCCTCACATGTTCTGAGGAATAAAGATATCCAAGGTCTCTAAGGCTGTGTCCAGACTCCATGCCTCCGTCGACGGAGGCATGTAGATTAGCCAGCTCGGAAGAGGGAAATGAAGCCGCGATTAAAATAATCGCGGCTTCATTTAAATTTAAATGGCTGCCCCGATCTGCCGATCAGCTGTTTGTCGGCAGATCGGGAGAGTCTGGACGCGATGCCCCGACAAAGAAGCCTTTCTTCATCGACACAGGTAAACCTGGTTTCACGAGGCTTACCTGTGTCGATGAAGAAAGGCTTCTTTGTCGGGGCATCGCGTCCAGACTCTCCCGATCTGCCGACAAACAGCTGATCGGCAGATCGGGGCAGCCATTTAAATTTAAATGAAGCCGCGATTATTTTAATCGCGGCTTCATTTCCCTCTTCCGAGCTGGCTAATCTACATGCCTCCGTCGACGGAGGCATGGAGTCTGGACACAGCCTAAGGGCCTGACTAGACTGTCTGCAGCTTTTGAAAGAAGATATACAAATTTGGCGTGAATATGCATATCTTCTTCAATCCTGTTTTCGGAAGAGGTTTAAAAAAAAGCAGTCTAAATGCAGTTATTTTGAAAAACAAACAAACCCTTTTTTGAAAAAACCCTGTGCACCTCATTTTTTTTAGGAAGAAGGGTTCTTTCGAAAAAGGGTTTTTTTTCCTGAAAAAACTGTGTCCAGACTGCTTTTTAAAAAAAAAACTCATCTGAAAACAGGATCGGAAGAAGATATGCAAATTTGCGCTGATTTGCATATCTTCTTTCAAAAGCTGCAGGCAGTCTAGACGTGCTCTAAGAGAAGTGAGGAAAGCTTTCCTTTGATTTTCATCAACAAAGATAACTCCAGTATGACTTTCCTTAGCTGTCTAAGGTGAGGGGAGAAAAGCAAGGAGATTTCCTTATGAACCCCACTGTCCTTCAGGGGGATGAACATGACTGCTATGTCTCTAGCCTCCCCTCCTTGGACTTCTTGAGGAGGGTAGCAAAGACTCCTGCTGCCCTCAGGAGATGAGAAAATCTGGTTGGGCCTTTTCCTTGCCCAGGTAGTCTGACACACATGAAAAAATATCAAGGTCTGCAGAAGGAATAATTGACCCATATTCATATGGGATTATATTTACATTCAGGGATTGAATATTATCCATTTAATGGGCTGTGGGCCTCATGTTTCTTTTGGTTAGTTCAGGATAGCTGCCAGCATGCTGTTTATATAATAAATATTGGCTCCAGGAACAAAGTAGAAAAAGCATGAGACAGGAACTCAGAAGGAATAGCAACAAGAAAAGTAACTTCCATATGGACTACAGTAGTTTGATAATTTTAGCATTTAGTGGCATTTGGTATCATTCGGATCATTCAAAATTGCAACATTGTAAATCAGGATTTTTTTCTTTGATAAAAGTAAATATTTCACTGTCATGTTTTCTAATGTCAACATGATACCTGGATAGACTTATAGCTTTCTATTACATAGTCTATTGCATAACCGCCAGACCTACAAAAAGCTAAGGTAGTGAGAGAGTAAAGTCCCATTATCAAGCAAACAGTATGTACAAGTGATGACATTCTCAAACTCTGTGTTAAAGTGATGATTTGAAATGTTCTTGAGCTAACATGCAATTAGTTAATAGACAAGAAAAGATTATTTTGAAATAGTAGCACTGGTGCATCCGCACTACCATAATTTTGAAATACCTGTTTCAGAATTCATGTTACTCCTGATGAAAGACAGGAGTACAGATTTGAATTCCGTGGCTTGGTAGTGAGGACGCTCCGCTTATAAATTCAACCTTATTTTGAAATAAAGTTCTAATGAAGACCAGGCCTTGTCACAATTAGAACTAAGAGAGCCGAGACAGCCATTGTGGGTTAGAGAATTATCATATTATTCCTTAGCTCATGTCATCAATTCTGTCCCTTGTTCTTATGATTATCCTATATGTATTTGGAATTACTGAAGAACAATCTTACCACATATATCTCTTAGGAGAGCACTAAAGTGCTATGAAACAATATTCTCCTTCCTCTTTCTCAGTAAAACGATCTCTGAACAAAACTAGCTTATGTGATGTACATTTGTAGTAGCAAAAGTTTTAGGAGCACTGGTTACTCAGCAGTTCTTGGCACATGTGATCTACACTGTGAATTTCTTCTGTGTTGCAGAATGTATCTCTTGGCTCTTTGTTCACACAATGAATTTAAATTAAACTTTGACATCCCCTCTTACTCCAGTCTTTCACCAAACTCAAATGTATGAAAGAAATAAGAGTTTTGCCTGCTTGAAGAGCAGAATTGAACCCTCAAAGAAGGGGAAAAAAGGCTTTTCATTTGGGGCCAGATTTGTAAAGGTATTTAGGCACCTAAAGATACATATAGGCATACAGAGTTATTTACAATTTCAGAAATGCCTAGGCACCTGACTTTCTATTAATGCTTTAGTACCTGTTGTGGCGAGTATGGGCTATGCCCCTGTGTCCGGCATTCCCTAGAAGGATCCTTTTGTGCCTCAGAGGCTCGTGGTGCCCCATCACTGCTGAGGACACAAGGGTACCCTGCTCCAAGAGCCCTTTTCATCGTCGGCCAGTCAGGGATTAGGGGCCAGGCCCTCCCATAGTCCAACGGTCCTTCTTTCCTTGCCCACCAGCCATGAGGAAGGTTGCACGGAACCCGGTCCCACCCACTTGCTCCAGGTTCTGGCCCAGGGCCCTATGTGGTAGCCCCGAGTGGGGCTGTGAGATCTGGTCCTTGCACCACTGAATAGTGGCCCCTTCCTGGGCCACTTCCCCAACTACTCCCTGGGTACCTCCTCCCTGGCATCTTGGAACAGGCGCCTTAAGCTTGCTGCCTTCAGAGCTAGCCTTCTGCTCAGTTTCTCCTCAGGTCCATCCCTTTTCTCCTTTCCCCTACCTTGACTGAGGGAAGGTTTTTATAGTGTGCTCATAGGCCTTAACTGGCAGCAGGTGCTCTAATCTGGCTTCACTCCAGGCTGACTCCTGATGGGCTTCAGATACCTGCCTGACCTAATGGCTGAGCCACAGTCTCTGGCAGCCTATTCCGGGAACATAAACCCACATACCCAACTCCCTGTGTACCTGCCTTCCACCAGGATTCTCTAGCTCTCTGCTTTCAGGCTGCCACACTAACTTTCATTGGGGCTAAAACAGCTCACTTCAACTTTCAATGGGAGTTAGATACTTAAACACTTTTCAAAATCCCACTAGATGTCAACCTGCATCTTTAAAGCCTAAACACTTCGAAAAATCTGGCCCCAGTCACCATATTCCTACACTACTATTTTCTATCTTTAAGATTCAGGTATTTAATTGACAGATAAGTATGCTGCCTGTGGAATTTTCATGATATTATAGGGCTACATTATGGTCAGTTACCAAAAACAAAGAAACAAACAAAACAAAAAGTAACCCAGGAACCAAATAGTTAGCACCTGCCCTCTCATCAGAATCAATTAGAGCTATGGATATTCTACATCTTTTAAGATTCAGGCAGACCTGTATTGCTGGATTTTCCATGGAGTATAAACTTCTATATATTAGTCAGTGATAGACAGCCATCATATAAGGTGACATGTACAATGTTTGCCATACTCTCTATCAACTTACATGTTCGGAAGCTTCAGGGGGTAGCCGAGTTAATCTGTACAGGTAAACTGAAAAAACAACAAATAGTCTCGTAGCACTTTATAGACCAGTGGTCTCCAACCTTTTAAAGCACAAGATCACTTTTTGAATTCAAGTTAGCCCAGGATCTACCTCAAACCCAAATACCCCTTTCCTGCCCCTTTACTGAGTCCCCTCCCTCCTCACTCCGTGAAGTGGAATACAGAAGATGGAGACAGAGTGACAACAGCGCCCCCCTGCCTCTGTCTTCCCCACCCTGCACAACAAGCAGAAGGCTCCCAGGGGACAGCTGTGAGGCTCCCAGTGGGGCAGAAGGAGAATTGATGAGATAGGACAGATTCCTCTGCTGGGCTAAGAGCAGGGGCGGACTGGCCCAGCGGGATACCGGGAATTTCCCAGTGGGCCATCATCCAGTGGGCCCTTGTGTCCACATGCCATTGCCCCTCACTTGGAGTGGCTCTGCATCTGCGCTGCATGCTGCACACAGAACCCGACCCACCGCCTGCACCGCGTGCCAGACATGACGCCGGGGGCGGGACTTGTGGGGCATGCAGGGGTGATGTCATGGGGAGGGCCGTTCTCAACCCATTTCCCTATTTTGATTGCCAGTACGCTCCTGGCTAAGAGAGTGGTTAGATAGGTTGACAATGTTGATGGGTGAGTCGACAGTATCTAGAATGGAAGATCCTGAGGCATGTTTGGATAGTTTATTGTCCTTTTTTTCTAACCATTCTCTTAGCCCAGCAGACGAATCTGTCCTATCTTGCAGACTCTCCTTCTGACCCATTACCCCTATGAATATGATTCAGTTCTGTGGAGTTCTGGAATTGTATTTTCGCCACCTCCACCTGAAGGAATTTTTTCAGCCCACCGATGTAGAACACACTGACCTTGTTGCTCCCTCCTGCCAATCCCACAAAAGGAAGGCCTCTAGGTCTCTATGTGGACTCCCACTAACGGTTGTAACAAAGTCTTGATTTCTACATTGACTGCTTCTGCAAACGTGCTCGAGCTGACATTGTCAACAAACAACAACATATAACATATAACCTCAGCCATGCAGAACACAATGGTATACACTGCATCAAGAATAATCCTAACATCATAATCAAAGAGGCTGACAAAGGAGGCACTGTAGTCATCATGAACAGGACAGATTATGAACAGGAAGCAACCATACAACTCACCAATACCAGATTCTACAAGCCTCTCTCCTGTGATCCCACTAAGGAATACCAACAAACACTGAAAACAATGCTCATGGAGCTCCCTGATGCTACTCAGGAACAAATTTACACTAACATCCCCCTTAATCCCCAACCAGGAGCTTTCTATCTGCTACCCAAGATACACAAATCTGGAAATTCCGAATGACCCATCATCTCAAGCATTGGCACACTTACAACAGGATTATCTGGCTATATCGACTCCTTCCTCAGATCCTATGCTTCCAGCACCAGCAGCTACCTCTGCAACACAACCCGAGGAAACTTCAAAACATCAGTAATCTACCTGAAAATACCATCCTGGCCACTATGGATGTAGAAGTAGAAGCTCTATACACCAACATTCCACATGAAGATGGATTATAGGCCATCAGAAACACCATCCCCGATGACAACACTGTACACTTAGTTACAGAACTCTGTGACTTTGTCCTCACCCACAACTACTTCCAATTTGGAGACAATTTGTATCTCCAAGTCAGCGGCACAGCCATAGGCACCTGCATGTCACCACAACATGCCAACATCTTTATGGCTGACCTTGAATAACGTTTTCTCAGCTCGTGCCCTCTAACATCCCTACTTTACTTACGCTACATCGATGACGTTTTCATCATACGGACCCACGGAAAAGAGACTCTTGAAGAATTCCACAAGGATGTCAACAACTTCCACCCCACCATCAACCTCAGCCTGAACCAGTCCACATGGGAAATCCACTTCCTGGACACTACAGTACAATTAAAAAATTGACAAATCTATACCAGAAACCCACTGACCACTACACTTACCTTTATGCCTCCAGCTCCCATCCCAGACACATTTCTTGATCTATTCTACACATCCAAGCCCTAAGATACAACCAGATTTGCTCTAATCCCACAGACAAACACCTACAAGATCTTTATAGAGAATTCCTAAAACTTAAATACCTATCCGGAGAAGAGAAAAAACAAATTGACAGAGTCAAAAAAGTACCCAGACATGAACTACTCCAAGACAGACCCAAAAGAGAAAATAACAGTAATCCACTTGTCATCACCCACGGTCCACAACTCAAACCTCTGCAACACATTATCCACAATCTACAACCTATCTTGGAAAAAGATCCCTCACTGTCAGAGGCCTCAGAGGAAAGGCCTGTTTTTGCTAACAGACAACCCGCCAACTTGAAACGTATTCTTTCCAATAACCATGCTACACAGCTACATCATAAACATCCAGGAACCCATCCCTGCAATCAACCACGGTGCCAACTCTGCCCACATATCTATACAAGCGAACTCATTACTGGAGCCAACCACATAAGCCATCAAGTCAGAGGCTCATTCAACTGCACATTCAGTAATTTAATCTATGCCATCAAATGCCAGTAATGCCACACTGCAATATATATTGGACAAACTGGACAGTCCCTTCGTGAAAGAATTAATGGACTCAAGTCAGATATCTGTAAAGGGAACATACAAAAGCCTGTGGGGGCACACTTTAATCTCCCTGGGAATGCATTAACAGATCTTCAAGTGGCTGTTTTGTTACAAACCAATTACAGGAGCCAAATACAAAGGGAAGGACTAGCGCTTCAGTTCTTTGGCAAGTTCAATTCTCATACCTCTGGTTTAAACAAAGATATTGGATAGTTAGGTCATTACCTACCTATCAAACAATGAGGGCGACAATGGTTCTTTGTCTTTGAAGAATCTCGTGATACCATGCAGATGTTTCATCAGTCTTTCAAGAGCCTTTCATGACTCTTTGTTGTTTGCTAATTAATGGTTCTTATCTGCCCCCTTTGACTATCTAGTCTTTAGGTGCTTATAGACTCGGCTTTCCCTTGATATATTTTTTACCCACTGCCTTTTCTTGTTCCCCCCTCCCAATTTTCCCTTCTTTCACCCCCACTTCTATCTCCCCTATTTATTTTGGACCTAGACATCCAACACTCTGGTCATCTGAAGAAGTGGGCTGTGCCCACGAAAGCTCATGATACCATCTACATGTTTTGTTAGTCTATTAAGTGCTATCAGACAATTTATTGTTTTTTCAGTTTCTCTGTCATCTGTTAACTTTATAAAGAATGGTGAAAATTACTCCAAGATATTACAGAGATAGGCATTGTAGAAATGTCTAATAAGTAATAAACACAAATAAGTAAAAAACACACTTGAGTTTTGATCTAAAATATTATACTGAATGTTTAAGATCTATCCAAAATATTAACAGAAAATATATACGTTTTAAGACAGCCTTTAGATAGTAGAAAGATTATAAGCAGCAAATTGTTTTATCTTTACATGCTTATTAATAGTGATGCTCTCTGGACACCTCTGTCATGTTTAAAATATGATTTCATTAGGACTAGATTGCCAAACAGAATGAGGTAGGCAGGATGTGGTTATAAATCATTGGGCAATCAGTAGGAGCAGCATTAATCATTGGTACAAGTGTAAATAAACAAAACATTGAACAGAAAGTCTTTCACACTACCGAGTCACACATGGGCCTATTGACGTGGGCAAGGATCTACATGACCAGTCACATGATGAGTCGGCATAGAGCTAAGCTAAGTGAAAGGCAATGCACCTTGTATTTTGGTTGTACAGATTGAACCTGCGACTCTCTGGTCTGGCAACATCGGTGGTTTGGCAGGACCATGGATGTTGCAGAACCAGAAAGCTCTGGCTGGGAGAGGAGGCTGGAGCCCAGTGCTGTGGTTGGCTGCGGAGCCCATAGCGCAGAGCCTGGTGGCTGGGGTTGACAGCAGACCAGAGCCTGGACAGTGGCTGGGGCCAGGCCCGGCTTGGGGTGCAGTGAGGATTGGTTGGGTCTGGCAGTCAGGATAGTGGACAGGTCGGGAGCCAGACTGACTGGCAGAGGAGCCAGTTGGGGGTGTGCAGCCTGGAGGGGGGCCCAGCTGCGTGTGCGGATGAGACACAGCTCACATAGCTGGGAGAGCCCAGAGCCAATCAGCAAAAGGGAAAGAATTGACCTCCCTCTGGTCTGGCAAAATCCCTTGTTCAGGACTGGCCAGGCCCTCAGGGTGCCAGACCAGGGAGGTCCAACCTGTAGTGAAATTCCACTGGTCATTACATCCCATGTTGTTGTCATTTGTGATTTCTTGGCCACTTTGAGTGAATAGGAGACTACAGAATACATCACTTTGCAAAACACTTATAAGAAGGTAGCAAAGTAAAAGTTGGAGGCAGGATAGCCAGCATAGTCGACACCACCTCTGGGAGCAATGAGTTTCCATAGTGACTCTGAGATTGCCAAATTCAGGGGGTGATTCTAGAAGAACAGACACTTGGCCAGAATGCCCCTATCCCAGCAAACTTCAGTTTCTGGAATGGTCCCTGTGGACTGTTGGTATCTGGAGACATACCCCCAACATCGGGGAGACACATGAAATTCCCATTTCTTATATATACTTGAATTTGTAAAATTATAAAAGTAAGGCCCCTTTAAGGATCCTATGCCTTAGGGATGCACACTTCTCTTCTTTAAGCAGGGCATGAAAAATTGAGCTTTAGGCAGAGTACTCAGCAGGGTTTGAAAGGATGGAATTCACCTCTGATTCTCAGGCAAGCCGTAGAGCTGCAAAGTGGCTCTAAGGCTCCAGTGGCTATTCCATCTCCTGGCTGGAATTCTGACTACTGTGGTACAAAGTATTAAAGCCAATGCATCCATAAACCACTACTATGCACCAGCCTCTATATGACCAACTGCTACCCAGTTATTCCAGTTATATGGAGCACTTGTCCCATTCGTTACAATTTTGTCCATACACGTAAGATCAAATACTGTGATAATTTATACCCTGGTGCAATTCATTGCTACTGCATTCAATGGGGCATAGGCCACCACAGAATTTGGCCACCAGGATGTAAAGGAACATGATGCAGAATGACAATTCCAAATGTCCACCAGTCCAGTGTCTTCTCTGACGGTAGTCATTGCCAGATGCTTCAGCAGAAGGTGTAAGAACCCTCAAAGCAAGCAGATGCAGGATATTCTGCTTCCACATTAGGACTCATTCTGACCTTGGATAGAGATTGGCTTAAGCACAAGGTTTAATATCCCTTTGAAATATTTTTGTTTTTATAGTAAATCTGGATATTCCTGTTTTCTATGTAAATGTCCGACCTCTTTGTATCCTGCCAAGTTCTTGGCCTCAACAACATCCTGTGGCAATAAGATATCAAACCTTGTGTGAAAAAATATTTCCTTATATTAGTTTTGAAATTACCACTTACTGAAATTCAGTGCCTCTCTGCCCCTCCTCATTGTGTCACGAGACATGGTGGGCAGAAGCTTTTGATCTGTCTTCTCTGTGACAACTTTACAACACTGTTTTGTGGATTACATGCCTTAATATGAAATTCTCAATATAGATATAATTACTCTAATATTGATGTATTATTGTAATACATTATTGCACAAAAGATTCAGTTCTTGGAGGAAAACATTGTGAAGTTGCATGTGGAAAGAACATAATGAAATCCTTTGCTGGTGAGCAACAACAAATATGAAATTTTGTTTTGCCTAGCCAACGTGTGAACTATTAAATGACAGCAAACAAAACAATTAGACAACATTTTGTGTGTGTGAAGAGAAAAATAAATGCCTTGCCTGCACAGCCCAGAGGTAGTCCAGACGTAATTTCAAATCCACCTGCCTGGAATGAAGTGCCAAAGCACAAGAAAACAGCAAGATGGCTAATATAGGTTCATAGCCATGCATATAAAAGGAGCCACCCCTTAAACAAGAAAAGGAGAGCACAAGTTAATATAAATCTTTTAAAGCAAAAAAACTTGGTCTAAATTCTCAAAAGTGACTAATGTTTTGAGGTGCCACATTTGAAACCCACTGAAAGGTTCTGATTGTTAAAGTGCTGAGTATTTATCCTCTGAAAATCAATATCCTTTAAACTTAGGTGCACATAAATAGAGGCATCCAAAACCACTAGCCACTTCTCAAATGCAGATCCTCACACAGAAATACTGTCAGCACATAGGTCGATATTGCTGTAAGTATGATACCTGTACCATGCCCAAAAGTGTGCCCAACTTCTTCAGGATCTTATCCATCATGAAAATAAATGTAAATAATATGCATCATCTATTAATATGCACCATATGCATATGAGTAGTTTTGTTTAAAAACTGTATTAAAGTGGGACATGCGTCTTTTAAAAAATAGCCAAGCATTTTTGAAGACTGCTATTTCACTGACTTGGGGAGAAGAGAAGATGAGAGGCGCTGGTGGAAAATTAAGGATTTGTGCTTTAGCAAGAAGTTCTTTGTTTTACTCAAGGGGCATCATCTCACTGTGCTCTTAGTATTTCAGCATTTCAGTTACACAGAAGGGCTTCATTCACTAGTCTGTTAACACCATTTTTGTACCTGTGTTACTCCAATGAAATCAACCAGCGCAAAACTGGGGTAATGCAATGAGGAATCAGGCCATAGCTGTTAGTTCACAAAAACAGACGTCCCTTTCATGAGTACTATCATGATAGCTAGCTCCTGCAAGGTACTGAGTGTTGAGCACCTCTTATGGGGATGCTGAGAGCCCTCAGTATGTGACCCTAATACAGTATTCCAATATCTTGGGACAAGAGTAGTAAAGCAGAGTTGACAACGTTTTAGACCATACATAATGCTACTACTTTCCTTAACTTTACAGTGTACTTACCCTACTGCTTTTCTGTATCCACTGAGTTCCAGAACAGCTATGTACAAAATAGTAACAAAAAGCAGGAGGATCATTTTTGGCAAGGAAGAGACACGTAGAAATATTGCCAATGTAAGAGTCCCCACCACACAGGAGAGGAAAGCATAATGGGCTGTATCACATGGAAGTTCATTCATGGTTTTATTCATTCCACCAGGAGAAATGATAACTATGGAACTGCTGGAATTCGTGTTCCATACCCAAGGCATGCAGCCAACCTGGGAAAAACAATAGGGTTTAAAATGAAACATGCCATCAGAGGTTCAGCAGTTCTAAGTCCTGGTTACAGCCCTTCTTCCTCAATTCGACCCTCAAGACAGAAACAGACCTCATGTTTCCTAACTCCTAACCTTGCCTTTTTGCAAGACTCTTCTTCCTTTTCAAGCACATTTCCAGGCATGCTCCCAGTCCACTAGATGGCAGTGAAGGTAGAGAATTAGAGTTTGAACATAGTTTAAAAAAACCTTCTCCCTTTTTAAGTGTTCAAACAACACAAGAACCCAAGAAAATATCGATTTACTAAGATTAAAAAGTATTTTAATGCCCATACAAATACTGATCTTTGTTAGAATAGTCCTCAGACACAGCAGAAGAAAAAGCATGCTGAGTATACACAAAATAAACTGTACTGATTTAAAAAGAAAAAAGTCCCATATGTCAAACAATATTTAAACTTCTGATGTAAGAGAAGAGGTATATAACTAGAGATAAGCAGGAAATTCAGAGATTCACAGATAACTAAGGATAGGGATCCTATCTCCCTTTTCTCTAACCACCATTAGTTTAAAAGTTTCAGAGGGGTAGCTGTGTTAGTCTGTAACTGGAAACACTTAAAAAACAACAAATAGTGTTCCAGCACCTTAGAGACTCATCTGCCAGCTGGGAGGAAGTACTGTATGATGAAATTCTTCCAAAGCTGATGTTAAGTGACACATCCCAATTCACAGCCTGGAAAATGAGGAATCCCAAGTGCATGATGTAGTCCCAACATTTTTTGTGATTATAATCGCACATTAGCATTTAGCGCACACAACTGGGGAGGACTAGAGATAACATCAAATGGGTGAGAATGTTGGTAAGGTGGGGGTTTAGGAGGATATTGATGTTACTAGACCCCTCTGTATAAGCTGTACCTGTAAACTCCTATTTTGACACCTATTATTAACTCTTGTACAAAAATTAACCATTGATAATTACATTTTACAGTGTGTCATAAGCAGTGACAGTCTGAAAGGTGATAGCACAGTACAATTTGTAGGCAGTTACAATGATTTAAGATGATGAGAATAACAAACTAAGAGATACGTACTGAATAGCGAATATTGTGATACAAAATCAGAAAGAAGGAAGCAAAAAATTAAACGTAACTCAATTTTGTTCAACAGCTTACTTAGACATGTCACTTGTACAATGGACAAGCCCACAACATTTGAAAACTTAAAAACATACAAGAGCTTTATAAATGATACTCAACACATCCAGGAAAACACCATTTACTCTATAACTAACTAGGGTGAAACTCAACATCTGCAGTCTGATCCTGGCCAATTGTAGTTGTTTTTTTGCAAGAACTTATTCTACTGAATAAGCCCCCTTAATATTTGAAGATCACAAGTTATTGTTACCTTTGTAGAACTACAAATATGAGATGGAGCATAGGATAATGAAAGAAATAGGGGATTTGGAGGAGCAGAAATGCTTGAGATTTAGCCCCAATCTTCCGCTGACTCACTCTGAGGCCCTGGACATCATAATCTCTGTATTTCACTTTCCTCATGTGCAAAACAGGAGTAATATTTATTTCACAGGAGATGGAGAAGTAAGCCATTTATTATATTCTTTGAAGATTTAATGTGGCAAGTAATAGTTGCTTCAGAAATGCCTACAGATGCATACAAGTAGATTCTTATAACAGGATGGGATTAAATTCCTGGTGGCACTTCTTAGAACAGCACTGTAATTTCAGCAAGAAGGTCTGTTTTACTTGGAATTATTACTCTACTTTAGGGAGCAGCCAAATAGCAGGATGTGAAAGTAGTGGTTTAGGTAATTGAAACACCTGATCTTCCTACACACACCTAAATATCTTGACAGAGTTGTGTGTATTTGCATGTGCATGCATCTGAGAGAAGTTGAATTTTTTTGAGCCATAAAAGATCTCCGTAATACTTAGCACTATACATCTTGAAATGCTTTATAAACATTAGGTAATTAAATCTCACAACATGTCTGGGAAGTGGATAGGTAGATATTACTATGTCAATTTTAGAGGTTAGGAAACTGAGCCACAGAAAAGTCATGTGGCTTGACCAAGGTCTGACAGCAATTAAGGGCAGGAGCCAGGGACAGAATTTAGAAATGCAGAGCTTCTAGCCTCTAATGCACCACTCTGCTTCTCTAACTTGGCTTTTAGTTCCCAAGTGCCATGTTGTGACACATCACATTTAACTGACAACATCAGCCATCTTGTAATATACAGCTTATAATGAGCCTTACTCAAATCCTAAGGATGTTAATGAAAAGTTAATCTCACTTTGGCTTCAGTGAGATCAGAATCAGACCCAGTGTTTTTTTCTCATTCTTTTTATGTATTTCTGTCTACATTTTCAAACCTGGGCTCCTAGATCCACATTTAAATACAGGCAGTCCCCGGGTTACGTACAAGATAGGGACTGTAGGTTTGTTCTTAAGCTGAATCTGTATGTAAATCGGAACTGGCGTCCAGATTCAGACACTGCTGAAACTGACCGCCAGTTCTGACTTACATACAGAATCAACTTAAGAACCCCAGGCGTCCCCAAGTCAGCTGCTGCTGAAACTGATCAGCAGCTGATTCCAGGAAGCCCGGGGCAGAGCAACTCTGCCTGGGGCTTCCTGTAGTCAGCGCTGGTCAGTTTCAGCAGAAGCTGACTTGGGGACGCCTGGGGTAGAGCAGCTGGGGTGCTGCTGGGTTGCTCCAGTAGCGCCGCTCCTCGGTGCTACTGGACCAACCCAGCAGCACCCCATCTGCTCTGCCCCAGGCGTCCTGATTCAGCCGCTGCTGAAACTGACCAGCAGCGGCTGAATCAGGACCTGGGGCAGAGCAGCTGAGGTGCTGCCGGGTTGGTCCAGTAGTGCCCAGAGTGGGCGATGCAGGACCAATCGGCAGCGCCCCAGCTGCTCTGCCCAAGAGTCCAAAACAAAAGCCTGGTCTGCTGGGGGGGAGGAGAGAACACTAGCTGCGCCCCCCCCCCCCCAGCAGACCAGGGACACGGGGAGCAGAGCCGCAGCGGCAGCGGGGTGCCGTGCCTCTGAGGCTTTGCCCTGGCAAAGCCTCAGAGGCGAGGGACCCCGCCGCGGCTGCGGCTTCAGTCCCGGTGCCTGTGGTCTGCTGGTGATGGTCCCCAGCAGACCACAGGAACCCAGACTGAAGCGGCAGCAGCGGCGGTTCCCCGTGCCTCTGAGGCTTTGCTCTGGCAAAGCCTCAGAAGCGGTGCCCCTGGTCTGCTGGAGACGGTCTCCAGCAGACCAGGGGCACCGGAGCAGCTTACGAACGGGGCTTTCTCGCCCCGTTCGTAAGTGCGGATCCGACATAAGTCGGATCCGCGTAAGTCGGGGACTGCCTGTACTTAAGTGACCTTATTTTCAGATATGCTGAACACCAGTAACTCTATACCAGAGGAATTTCACAGGCCTAAGAGAGAGATGGATATTATGACTACTATATTTATACAGCTCTTTTCATTACATAATACTGTCATTGTTTCAAGATCTGATCGCTCATGATCTATAAGGTATAAAATTAAATGTTATTCCTTTTCAAAGTGTGGTTTCCCTGATAAAGTCACAATATATTAGATTTTTAGCTGGTTCCTGGTCTGACATTGAACATCTCAAACATAATTCTTCTGTAAAGTACATGGTATGTGCAGTCTATATATTGGTGTGGTTTCATACGAAAGTTTATTTTGGAATGAAGTGAACAGCTTACTAGTGGATTCCACTACTCACAAAAAATACACAATTAATAGATTTACATATTTTGCCAATGAGAGAGAAAAGAAAATGAGATGAGATAAAATAACTATATGTGGTCTATTGCAGATTTTTCTTAAACTTAATTTAAACTTTATATATTTGGCTTATAGATGTATACTCACCACACACCCTTGAGCCACAGAGTAAATTAAGATCACAATAAAAATACACAAAATGGTACGAATTTGTATTGTCAGGCACCCTGGAAAACACTGAAGGAGAAAAAAAAAGATAATAAAATAAGGATATTTTAAATCTGAATCATGTAAAAATGGGCATATTATTGTTTACAAGGTTAGGATGTCAAATAAAGTAGGGAATCAATATATGAATTCTGCCTGTGCTGTAGATTGCAAAATGATAATAAAATAAGAAATGAGCACAAATATGTTAAGGTCAGATGTATTTTCTGCAACAAAAAGAAAACAGATTTGTAAGTAAATTCTCACTATAATTAAAACTGATTTATTTTATTTTCCATATGATTTCTGTGCACAATAAATGCAATGAATTATAATGCATTTTATAACTATAATTAGCATTTTATTCTGCACATGCAATGAGACAAAAAACAAACACCATAACTGTATGGTTTGAAAACTGTCAACTGTCGATAGCAACCTAAGATTTCAGACCATACATAACTCATAGAATTTTGTAGTAATATTTCCAGGAACAGTGAATACCAGCTGAGTTTTAATTAATAGAGCCCATATTTAAAAAGTAATCTAATTTGTCAGGCTAGGGAAAAAAGCAGTTTTGAGCAGTGATGGTTAATAAAGGAAGAGGCTTAAGCATCTGAGCACTTGCCCTCAATACAATTGAAGTTCTGGGGTAGAAGGTGGGAAAGGCAGGATTACAGTTTACCTGGAATTTGCACTCATGCTGGGTTGAGTTATACTGATCTTTTTGGTGAGCTGCTTGCTTCCTTGTTGTCCCCTTGGCTTGCAAATGAGTGGCAAATTTGTTATATGTAGGACTTGATCCTGCACCATTCAGGTTTTTTCCCTAGTGACTTGAATGGGAGCAGGATCAAGACAAAAGGAGCTTCAGTGGGGGAACATCAGTGTGTTTCTAAGAGAAGAAAAGTGCTTAGCTCCCATCTGGTCTAGATTTGGCTTAGGCCAGAGAAGAACCAATTTTTGTATGCCTGCTGGTAAATATATGTAAGTCTGTTTGGTGTGGCCCTTTGTCCTCCTCTAGTGGTGGCGAGGCCAAGTAAAGTTAAATTTGCCTGCTACAGCCTTGGCTACAGCTTTGGCTAACAGCTGTGCATCTTCTGGCTTAGGCATCTTTGATCCCCATGGCTGACAATTCAACCGGAGGTTACAAGTACTGCCCTGTCCCGGATATTGAATTACTCTGAAGCTCAAGATGCGCTGGGTAGGCCAACCAGAGACTAATGAGTCTTCCCAATTAAATTGGATTACATATGATATCCTCCTAACTACATGAGGAACAGAGAAAATACCATGTTCACCTCACTGCAGAGTACCACAAAGAGGCATCTGAAGGAACAGCTAGTATTTCTTGGAACCCTAACCCTGGTCTTCTTTTCACATATGGAACCATGGACTCACAGGGCTGTGTCACCTCTAAGCATAAGTCTAGGCATGATGGTAACAGAATGTATGAAAGGTGATTGCAGCAGAACTGTACTCATCTGTATTGCCAAAAACACAGGAATAGCTCATTAAGAACACCAAAAGAGCAAAACAAAACTTGATTCGTATTATGTGATCCTGAAATACATACATTCTAGCTACAGTGTGGACAAAGGGGTAAAAGTCCACATGGATATGACAAGATAAACCATTGTTATAATATCAATAATAGATTGCTATATACATGTTTAAAAGAGAATGGGATAGTGAGTACAATAAAATGTCAGGAATCAATAAGATCATCTGTTAATATCATTAACATATGATGGAACATCTGTGATATAACCAATAAAAGAATACTTCTACTGTGGAGCAAATTTTTTCTACAGCAGTAAACGTGGTCAGAACACAGCATCTTTACACATTGTCCTCTATGTTGACAAAGTTGCTTCTCTAGCAACTGCTGATATTACATATAGAATTTTCCATTTCTCTGTTTTCCAACAAAGGGTTCAATCAGTGAGTTGCTGTATACTTTTGTTGGGATTGTCATTAACTCTAACAAGAGCAGTGGTATACCTTAAGTTTATATTAGCTTCGAGGGACCTTAATAAAGGGAACGGTCTCCTACAAACTGCATGAGTTGGACCTACTGAGGCTTTTTGAGAAAGACTAACAAAATTAGTCCCAAGTAATTGTGTAAGTTTGTAAATAAAGATTTGCTTTTTACCAACTACTCTGCTAATTAAACTATTTATGTTTCCAAGAAAACAATTCTTCTCCACTAACCGAAGGGAATTTTTCTTAATTTAAAACAATTGTGTACTAATCAGCAGAGCTGATTAATTGTGTTGGTATTTCCCCCTGATCTTTATTTGAGAATATCAAATGAAGACTAATCCAGTAAGGACTTCTTTTCACTGGAAAAATTAGTCTCTGCAATCCTTACCTTATTAAGGAAACAATTTTCTCTTTCTGAAATGTGCAGAATGTCTTTCTGGCTATGTCTACACTGCAGGGAAAAGTTGGAAAAAAATACGCAAATTGCAAACTGCAATTTGCATATCTTTTTCCATTTTTCGTCTGAAAGAGGCTTTTTCAACATTTGGTCCATCTACACGGGACCAAATGTTGGGAAAAAACTTCTTTCGGAACATTCCTTCTTCCTCATAAAATGAGGTTTAAAGGGATGCCAAAAAAATGCATCTGCTTTTCCAAAAAATTTTTTGGAAAAGCAGACACGTTCATTGGATGCGGCAGAGCTTTTCCTGGGTTCCTCTGGTATCTCAGAAAAGCTCTGCAGTGTAGACATAGCCTCTGCTGTATTGCCATGTTGAAAATGTCATACCGAATAATTAATCAGCACTACAAGTTTGAAAAGGCCAGAGTTTGTTTCTATAAGACACTATTTCATTGAGGTCAACAGGAGCTTTGATGGTTGGATGAACAAAGAGTCTGGAAAAATTGGAAGACTGGCACGGTGTTCAATAGGGCATAACAGGAGAAACATTAGACCCAGAGTTTACCAGTATTACAGTCAAAGGCTATGTTTATGCAGTAACCATGATCCTGAAACTAGCACCTGCAGCAGCTTTGTGGCATAAATACAGAATGCTGTTCTGGGGAGAGAGATAGAGAGAGCTGGGGAGAGGGCAGCCCGAGCTGGGGGAGGGGTTCAGAATTTGCCAGGAGGGGGCAGTTGGACAAAGCTATAAGAGAAGAAAGAGGGAAGGAAAATAAGCTAGATGCTGAGCTAGTGGATGAACCAGAGTTAGGGTGTGAAGTGAGATGATAAAATAGGAGAACAAAAGCTGGGGACTAGGAAGTAAGAAGGAGGAAAGAAGGAAGATAGGAAAGGTTTTTGGCCACGAGAAGCAAAAAAGCAGAAAAGAAAGAGACGGAGGCATGTGAGCATACACTATCCAAGAAGAGAAGCAGAGGATCTGCAGACATACCAGAGAAAAAGAAAAGGGAAACAATTGAAAGGAACTATAATTGGTGGGAAAATAATCTCTCTCTATAAAAATATTTTTCCTGCTAGACAGAATGTTCCTGCCGGATGACAGAATGGCGTCATCACATCATCAGGTTCTCTCAGTGAAGTGAAAGCGGCCGGACAGAGGGGGGTAGGCAAGCATAGCGAGCAGAGGGTGCAGCCCCCTATTGTTATATGAAAGTAGATCCTAAAACAATAAATGAGAAGCTCACCCACAAACCACCTGCAGTCTATGAATAGAGAGAATGGCTATTTGACTATCTATTGATGAAATAAAGTCCAGAAGTACCTAATGGACAAGTGAGGTGGGCCCATTGGGTGAAGAATAACTTGGGGACAGACCTGGAGAAAAGAAGTATAGCCACAGGATCATCACTCTAAAGATCATTTCAAGTGGAAGAGAAGCAAAGAACAGAGTAAAGCAAAGGAAAAAAGAAACTGATTCCTCTCTGAAGTGACACAATGTATTTCATAATTATATTTGTATTTGTTAATAATAATGTGTTTGGTATTAATTACACAGAGTACAGAAGAAGAGCACCTCCAGTCTCACAAAGGTCAGTGTGTTTGGTAATCTCTAGTTTATCAAAGTAGTAAGTTTTTGGTAATGTTTTACATTAATTTATGCTTCTGGTACAATTTGGGGGTTTTCCCCTTAAAGTTTTACAAATTTAAGATTAGCCCTTTCTCATGGTTTGCTTCTGCCTCTCCTCAGTTAGCCTAGCCAGGTCATTGCAGTCACAACGCACTTGCATGCTGAAGTGACTACTCAGAGTTCCAAGAGGTTTGTACAGTAGGTAGGTCTACTCCAGCTGCCATCACACCTTGTAACTGCAATATTGTCATTCCTTTAGAAACCAGTCAGAAGGGAAGGGGCTTCTTGAGTGTTGAGCAATTGCCAGGGAAGAAGTCAGGTCACAACACTTGTTTGGAGGAACAAGTGGAAGGGTTCAGCAGTTTGGTGGGTGACAAAGATCGAGAGAAGTGAGATGCTACAGTTAATGAAATAATGGTGTTATAAAGAGTCATGTGCCACTCTGCTCAAAAGTAAGTGTAGCAGAAGGAAAGAGACATTTTGAAACACAGTCAGCCCAAATTTGTTGGCTCTGTTGGGAGTTTCTAATGCGTTGCTTTGCTACAGATTTGAAAAATACCCAGTGTGCATCAGGCTATGAAGAGCACGTTTGTGTCACGTTACAAATAACTACAGGTTGAACCTCTCTAGTCTGGCACCCTTGGGACCTGACTGGTGCCGAGCCAGCGAATTTGCTGAACCATGGAAGGTCAATATTGTCTGGTAACATTACCAACACTTTCACTGCTTACCAAGCTCTTAGAAGACATTTAGAAGTAAATTAGAGCTAAAAAACTTCACACAACACTGAGAGCCAGGACTGGTGGCTGTAAACAATCTTTATGGAACCATGAGAAACCTGGCAACACCCATGGTAAGTGGATATCTGGCTAACTAATATCATGCAGAACCATGGATGTTGCCAGACCACAGAGTGTCCGATTGCAAAGGTTCAACTTGCACCACCAAATAAAATTTCTGAAGGAAAAGGTAGCAAGAAGACTCAAATCACTTACTTGTACTTGTGTGACATGTAGGTACATAATACAAGCCACTAGGAAGCATATGCAGAACACCAGGAGAACAAGGACGACCGTACTCCTGCAAGGAAAAAAACCCATAGCAGTTATGCAATGAAACCAAACTGTATATCTGAGCTAGCTGTATTCATGTTTTTCTAATGCCATTTGGTAGATCAGAGCAATGCAAGTGGGATTTTCCCTCCTAATCAATGTTCCCTCTAATCTTTTCCATACGTATGCAGATTTTTTTCTATCCATGTGTGGAATAAATTTTATGTACATCAAGGCATGTGCAAATGTGCACCACCAGTAAAAACAAAAACCCAGCTGTGGGTGCTCTGCCAATCAGCTGGGGAGCATTTGAACTTCTCTTGAGCAGCTGCACAACTACATAATTTATAGGGAATACAACATAAAACAGGCAGACACAGAGGGAATTCTCACATTTAAAAAAAAAAAACACTTCTTAGTATTGTGCTGCCTGAAACCCTTTAGTGAAGTTCTCAAGAATCTGGTAATTTCTCTACATATAGTATCTATTAGGAACCTAACAAGGGACCGCACAGTCTAAGAGCCTCAACTGTATTATGTCTCAGGGATTTATATTACTTTTTAATTGCAGGTTAATACAGGATATCCTGTACTACATCCCTTATAAATAAAGAGTCTCTCCTAATTACTTAGCATTCAGGGCCTGGCTCATACATAATGGTTATCAGTTCCTCTCTTGTTAATTCTCTGGAGAGAATGATGAGTTATAAAGATTAGAGGTTTTCCCACTTGATTACTTACCAAATCAGACCTTAGCTTCTCCATTACAGCTGTTCTATACAATGCAAACAGAAAAGTAACAGATCTCATCCCTGAGAATTCACCATTCACAGGGGAATATTGGATACTGCAGGAATTGCTACAATAACTCGTGCGTCAAATTTCTTTCCAGTCCCCAAAGCAGGATATAAGACTAGGAGAAAGGAGGTATGGCCAGGCCTTCGTATACCTTGCGGATCTTTGGTTGCTGGAATAGTTCTTTGGGTATGTGGCCAGCCAGGTATAAGTTACAGCATCCATTCAGACATGCTAATTTATGCACGGGCCAGGCTGATCCTTGGCAAGGCCCAGGATCAAGGGAGCACATATGGGTCTTAACCTTTCGGTAGCCCATCATGTCTAAGTCTGTGCTCTTTATTGTTACTGCCAAATCATTCTTGCTCTGATACAGTTTTGAAATGCAATAGTGGAAGTAGATAGTGACTGCTTTGCCGCAGAATTTCTCCAAGTCACTATATGACCCCAATAAATATCCTTGATTAAAAATTTAGAGAAGCCTTCCCATACTACAAAGACTTTTTTTTTAAATTGTGAGAGACTCAAGTCTAGCTGGAGGTATGCCCTTTGGGCAAGAATTACTGCTTACTATGTGACTGTACAAAGCCTGGCATAATGGGGCTGTAGTAACAGATTTGGCAATTTCCTACAATATATTTTTGGGGATTTTAATTGTATTTATTATCGTGGGCCAGAGATTGGGAAAATCACCATCCTCCATAAACTAAGAAGTGGACAGAGAGGGGACTAGGCAAAATTACTCAGGTTGTAACAGTTTACAAGAGGTACCATAGCCAAGAGAAGCTTCCATGTACTGGATTTGCTAGAGACTAACACAGGTGGAAAAAAGGACTTTTAGATAAATAGCCTGAATTTACACTGATTCAGGACCTGATTCTGATCCAGCAAACTGACAGAACCTTCTGTCCAAGGGAGCTCCAACCATTCTTGTGAAGGATTCGACCTATTCATGGGGTGTTCTTGTCCTGAGAAAAACCTATAAGTCTAAACCAATTTGTAGGGTTCAAAGGATTGTTTGCCTACCAGAGCCCAAACTGGAGTTTGGGTGATCTTTGGTAGGCTTTTATTGTTTGCAATAGGTTTTCTCTGTAATCCTTTTACCTTAAGAATAAATATGCTTGTTTAAAAACAGCTGCATGGTATCTTAAGTATGGATAGTTATGATGGTTATAGCCTCTTGGGAGAATCATTCTGACTGGCTGGGGAATTCACAGTATAGGCTGGGAACTGTGCAGCCTGGAAACATTCCGGTCAGGAGGAAAAGAGAGACACATGACTACATCCAAAATGTATAATGGCTGATGAGCCAGCAGCCTAAGATCGGGTGCCCTTGCTGAACCACAGAAAGGGAACAAAAGTTCAGTTGCCCTAAATTGTGATATCCTGGATCTGTAGATGCCACTGCAATATAAATATTTACTAACAGTGGTAGAAAGCAGGTGCAACCATTCTTTTAAGGCACTGGCTTGTATAAGGTACAAACTCAGACCACCTCAGCTGGGAGAGCTGCATCACCTAGTAAGGGGGAAAGCATACAGTCTCCTCCCTAGTTGGACAGAGAAATTAGACAGGATCATATAGCCTAACTTTGCCCCAATGGCTTTGGGGAGGCAAGCACCAGTTGGTCTGTGAAGTCTTTTAGTGCAATTGATCACAAGGATTGTGAAAGTGACAGAGCTATGTGACTGTGTCCTTATATTCACAATACTATGAATAATTTGGTACAAAGTCTGGCATGTAAGGTGTCATTTGAAAACTGAACATTCTGGAATGTTGCACCTCCATATTCTTTATACTTTTGAATATGAATATGCCTAACTGAAGCTTGTAAATCTCTGAATGTGTATATTTTATTTGCCTGCATGTATCATTCCTGTATTTGAAGTTAGAAATATGAAGTATAAACCTGTTTATCTATCTAGATGCGCTAATGAAGACCATTAACAGTACTCAAGGAACTTAATGGTCTGCTACTCAAGACAATGATCTGTGAATAGTCTTGATCTTCCTGTAAGCCTGGACTATGGTTAGTCCTGCCGAGATATATGGCAGGTCACCTGATACTGGAACACATGTTTGGATATAGTACTTTTCCAGGAGAGTGTGAAAGGTTTAAAACCGAACACAAAGGATTCCCATATTGGTCAAAATATATTTACAGGTAGGAAACCAAACAATAGGGACAGTTGCTAGACACCCCCCGCTAACCACCAAGATCACTGCTAGAAACATCTAAGACTGAACATGGGGAAGGACCATGCCCAAGCTAGGGGTCTGCCTAACTTGTGAGAAAAGTTGATTAAAACTGTTAGGGTATCTTAAGAGTATTAAGTATAGCTGGCATGTTTTGTTTTATTTAGCTTAGTAACTTTGGGATCTTTCTGTTATCACTTGCAACCAATTAAATCATACTTTTCAGATTTAATAAAATCACTTTTGTTAATTATTAATCCCAATGTAAATAATTGTTATCTGCGGGATTGGGGGAGGTCAACAGTTGTGCATTTCTCTCTCTCTCATTGATAAAGGGAGTGAACAACTTATGAGCTTGCACTCTATCACAAAAAATTATGCAGAGCAAAATGGATTTATCTGGGGTTCTGTTCTCATTGCAGCTGTGCACCTGGGTGCTATTTCAAGACCCTGTGACTGAGACTTCCTAGAACGGAGCTGCTTTTAGAGTCTCTGTTACTCTGCTGTGGGCTGTGACCCCAACTCTATGCCTTTGATGTGAGGGAACAGAGCTCCTGGCTCAGCTGGACAGGGTGGTGAGGGGACCCAGAGAGAAGGTACATGGACTCAGGGGTATTATCAGCCCATCAGGTGAGAGTTTCAAGGAGATTTCATAGACCCAACCCATGCTACATTCCTATCCTGGTAAATTGTATGTGGCAACACTGTATATACATTTATGACATTCTACTGTATAAGATATGTTCAAAGTTTAGAAAAGCAGGCACAAACCAGTTCCTTAGAGACAAAAGGCACACTAATGCCTCAGTGAGGTGTTAAACTCAAATAGACTATCGCCAGTTTAAGTGGACACTCTTTGGCAGGAAGAAGGCTGTAAGTGAGAAATATACAGGTTGGCAAAGAAACTGCTGGAAGCTCCTGTCCCACAGACTTGCTGTTGGCTGAAGCCCAGCTGGAGAGGATGTTCAAAGAAGAGAAATGCTACAAGAAACTCCTCAGATTACCTCTCCCACTTCATCTCAACTTAAAGCAACAACTCAAAAGGCAAGAGAAGTACTGCTAGATCAGGCAGTGATACCAGCTGCAAGATTCAGCCAGTAAAATGTTAGAATATGCTATGGCAGAGAATTGTTGTTTTCAAATCACTTTTACCTGTGTGTTGTGTTTTACCTTTTATTTTCTTGTAGCTGAATCCTGATGTTTGTGCCTCAATACTTGTAATCACTTAAAATCGATCTTTTGTAGTTAATAAACATGTTACATTGTTTTATCTAAGCCAGTATGTGGTCAGATTGCAGTGTCTGGGAAACTCCATTTGAGATAAGTTTTGTGCAGATTAAATTTCTAATCATGAAACACCAGACTTTATATGAGCTTTTATTGTGCACAAGGGTGTGACACAAGATGCATATTTGGAAGGTGTGGGGGACAGGGACTGGTGTCACTCTGCAGTATGTTTCAAGCTGGCTGAGTGAAGCACTTTTGGGCTGAGTCCACATTGGCACGATCTTGAGCCAAAGTGGCCACTTTTGCGCAAAAACATGCTGCCTGTCTAATGTGTGAAACCAGTGCTTCTTGCGCAAGTACTATGATGCTCCCGCTCAGGAATAAGCCCTCTTGCGCAACTGGCCAGTGTAGACAGGCAACATGAATTTCTTGCACAAGAAAGCCCAATGGTTAAAATGGCCATCGGAGCTTTCTTGCGCAAGAGAGCATCTACACTGGCACAGATACTTTTGCCAAAAGTACATCTCTTGCGCAAAGGCACATGCCAGTGTAGATGCTCTCTTGAGCAAATACTTTAACGCAAGAGTTCTTGCGTTAAAGAGTATTTGCGCAAGATCATGCCAATGTAGACGTAGCCTTGCGGTATAAATGGGGACAAATTTACATGTGAGAGACTGTACGAGTGCAGAGAACTGAGGGGGCACAGCTCTCCAACACTCCAGATTGTACCTTGTGAAAATATCACAACCCTTTGATAGGCAACAGAGTGAGCAAAGGCTCCTTCTCTGTTGTGTTCTAATGCAAAGACTGACCAGAATGTGTCTCTTAACACAGAGAAGTAACTTGAAGTATTTGTTATTGCATGTCCCTCCCCCCCGGGAATATTTCTCCTGTTAGATTCATCAAGCGTTTTGATGCTTTGCTATTTTTTCACTCCTGTTTCAATAACATAACCTACATCCTTCCTTCCTGTATTTGTCTCTACTGACCAGAATCTCTTTCATCATTATGGGCTGATTGGCAATTTAAATACAATTCCAAGTCAGAAGTGTTATGGGTTAGGGAATCAGGCCTTTCCTAGCAAGAATTTGTGTCTTCCAAGGTTCAGAATGGGTGGGCTGTGATTTTGTCACAACCTTCAAAGGAACTGCCCTACTCAGTAGTACTCAGCAGAAACACTACCCAAAAACCCTCCTGTGGATCTTGCAGGGAGTGGTACTAGTGATTTAGGAAGTGCAACTTTTCGGTTTAAATCAGTAATTAACCAGTGCAATACCATGGCGTTCTGCAGTGCTGATCAGCTGGTGGTCTGTCAGATTCAATGTTAAACTGAAGGCAAGAGCAGACAGTCACTAAATAACTATGCCCCTTTCTATAAGAGCCAATATCCAATTACCATTTTTTGTCCCCTTAAATGAATTCTCAAGTTCAAATTGCATCTGCTATATTAGACCACTGCCTGTCCTAAACTTCAATATGCTGCTGCTGGGCTTTACTTTGGAGGTAAATGAAACGTTTCCTAACTATGCTTTCCCTACTTAAAGGAGGCCGTTAGAGGGCTAGTTATCTGCTTTTTTGTAATTGGTTTTGAAATCCTCAGATGAAAACTGACATGATCCTTTAAAGTACAGCATTACTATTTCAACCACAAACATGTTACAAGATTTTATATCACAGAACCATATTAAACTACAAGAAAACATCCTGACTGGGAAAATTTAGTATGAGATCACTGAATTAACAGTTAAATGCGGGTATCATAAGGCAGAGTTTCTCCTTATGGTAGCAGGAGTTCACTTCCACAACCACAATCTCTCTTAGGCAAAAGTTTATTGTCCAAATTTAAAAGCCAGTCAAAAGCACAGGTTTCCAGCTCACCCTTCTCATCTTTCATTGCCTTTCTTCCCAGGGGACTCTGGCAGTCCCACTCTCTGCAGCTAGCTAGCTAGCCCCTTCCCCCCTCTGCTAGTTCTGTTCTTACAATCAGCTTTTCACTGGAACACTGCCCAGCCTTTATAATCTCAGGTACAGCCCTGACCTCTTAATTGGCCTACTAGGAACACCTGCTGTTGCAGCGGCCTGCTACGCTGACAGTGGGATATTCAGAAGCACTCAGCCTTCCCTAATGATTTTGATGGGAACAGAGTTAGCCTAATGTTGAGTGTTTCTGAAAATCTTAACCTTAAAATGGCTATTGTAAAAAATAATAATAATAACTTTAAAATAATTCCTCCCACTTGCTGACTATAATAACTCCTTGGAAACTTGACACTGATATCATATCTGCTGCTTTACCAATTAGAACCAATTCACACAAGTACCATTTAACTACTTAAATATATGAATTAGTCCTCCAGCAAACATACAATCAAAGGACAATGATACATCACAAAATATTCCTGGCTCTTTTATTTCTTAAAGGCAGCTTATTTTTAAATACTTATAAGACTTCATAGAAAATCAAGTTAAAAGTATTAGAAATATGAGACCTTGCTGCTGTTCTGGTAAAACTTTGCTGAGAACTGAGGAGAGATCAATATTTTGTGTGCAGGAATTATTAGCCAAAGGCTAACCAACATCCCATTTAGAAAGTTTCTTCTATATTTTTCTTCATGCATACTTTACTTGTTTGCTATTAAAAGATTGCGTATCAGAGGTAGCAGGCTGGTAACATGAAATACTTTCAGAATATCTCTTCAAATGTCTTTTGTTGTTTAGGTTCTCATTTCTCCTGCTTAGTTACAGGATCTAGTAAATTGATGCTAATAGTATGCATTTCAATTCTCGCTTCACAGCAGCTAATGTTTGGATCTGTGTGCAAGATCCTTGAAAATGCCGTGTTTTGAATTTAAATAACAAGAGATACTTACTGTGGGATTATTAGAAGGTAGACAAGGCCAAATAAGGCAGCTAGAATTAGTGAAAGAACTACAGCACTGGTGAAGTATTCATCCTGAAGCTGGTGGTACTGTAAATAAGAGAAGATGCATGGAGACAGTTAATGAGGTGTCTCTACCATGCTTCCTGACTCTAAACTAGGAATAACTGTGAGGTTATTTAAATAATCTTTAAAATAAAAGATTTCCACATATTTACAAACTAAGGAATGAATGGATTTTAATTCACACTTTTGTCAGGAAAAACACCTGTTTTGGCATAAAAAAATTTGCACAAGTAGGAGAGACTTTTTTTCCTCACCCTTTATTGTTGACAAATAGCCAGTGTCAACTCTGCTGTTTGTGTTGCCAACAGAATGGCTTCTGCCAGTATCCCACAATGCCTGTCCTGATGGCTGTGCTCACCTTTGATCTCTGCTCCCCTGCAGGCATGCAGCCCTCCCCTTTCAAAGGTGGGAGGCATCTGACAGCTGAGTGAAAGCTGCTCCCTTTGGGGATCTGACAAAGAACAAATAATTGGAATGCTCCTGTTCTGCCCTGCACTGGGAACACAACAGCGGGCAGACTGCTGCTGCAGGGAGAGAGGGGAGAGACTGCTGTGATGCTTTGACATTCTTCAGCATGGAGAGCTCACAGAGCTATCATGCTGCTGCTCCTGGTTGCTGAAAAGGCTGTGAGAGGACTGAGGGGGGATTCCAAGATGTGCAGAAATCAGCTCTGCCTTCCCACAGCACTGCACTGTGGAACACATACGCAGCGTGCACTGCTCACACTATCAATGATGGTGCTTCCAATGTGGACATGATCTGTTGACAGAGGAAGCATTAAATATCCTCTTGAGATTTTTATCAACTTTTGTTGACAAAACTTGGTAGTGTGGAAAAATCTAGGCTGCTTTCAAATTGCTTTTCAGCTGAAACAGCTGAGGGATGAACAGTGATATAAGGCATGGTAATGCCTCTTATTGAGAGATAGGGGTGAATCCTTGGTATTGGTGTAACCAAATCATGAGTCTGAGAAAACAGTGAGCTGCACAGGTAAGGAAGAATTTGAATATGTTTTCTTGCTAAGTGCCATTTTCTAAGCTCAGTTTCAACAGCACAGACCTGAACTTGTTTCGCTCCATAGAGTTATTCAGGATTTACACCATGGCTGTGTCTACACTGCACCCCTTTTCCAGAAAAGGGATGCAGCTGAGACAAGTCGGAATTGCAAATTAAGCGGGGGATTTAAATATCCCCCGCTTCATTTGTATAAACATGGCTGCCGCTTTTTTCCGGCTCGGGGCTTTTCTGGAAAAAAGCGCCAGTCTAGACGGGGATCTTTCGGAAAATAAAGCCTTTTCTGAAAGGTCCCTTATTCCTCTTAAAATCAGGAATAAGGGGCCTTTTGGAAAAGGCTTTATTTTCCTAAAGATCCCGTCTAGACTGGCACTTTTTTCCGGAAAAGCCCCGAGCCGGAAAAAAGCAGCAGCCATGTTTATACAAATGAAGCGGGGGATATTTAAATCCCCCGCTTCATTTGCAATTCCGACTTGTCTCATCTGCATCCCTTTTCCGGAAAAGGGGTGCAGTGTAGACAGCCCACATGTAAGCATGCGATGCTGAGATTAGAGGGTATGCAGCTAAATAACACTGTGTGTGCACCATTGCAAAGTATGCACAGGCTGAGCCCAAGGACCTGCACACTCAAACTCTTTGACTTTGTAAGATATAAGTGTATTTTGGAACGTGCATAGTTAACAGCCCTGGTTCAGCACACTTCACAAACGGCTCTGGGGTTGCTACTATGGAATTCTTAGGGCAGGGGTCATCGCATTTAATTAAGCCTCCCTCCCCAAAAAAGGGCCCAGGTAATGGAATTTACAAACTATTGCTTTTCTTCTTCTCCCCAAATTAATAGAATATTGAAGCTATTTCTGTTGATCTCCATCTTCTCTCTTTGTGGTGCCTACTCTTACTAAAGGGAAGTGAGGGAGTGGGAGGCACAGAGTTGGTCTTTACATGACCTGAGGATTCCCTTCTCTCCAGTGGAATCTTTCGCTCTAGCTTTAGGGCAGCTATGAAGATGCTTTCTGCTGTACACCACACAAAACTGCCAGCTAAACAAAATGTCTTTTAAAAAATTTTGAAGATATATTTTCATAAGATTCCATATACCTTTTCCCAAAAACGAGCCATTCCTTTCTCTTTGGTAAACCTCACTCTTTTATACAAGAAGGGCCTGCTTACTTTTTAAACAATGAATATTAAATGATTAGCCTGTGGCATCTTGAAATGAATATTAATAGGTAAAAAAAAATCTGTTTTGTGTGTGGGACTCTGATCAGAGGTGACAATGTACCCTTAACTGTATGGCTTATGTCTCAGAGAAAAAAAAAGGGCTATTGCCACATTAGTCCATTACCCCCTTCTGCCTTCCTTCACTTAAAAAAAAAGAATTAACATGTGAATTAAGACTATTCTGATCATACCTCAGTCTAACTACAATGAAATCAGTGGTTTTATTCCAGATTTATATGCACAAACATGATGTCAGTTTGGCCTAGAGCATGAGGCTATAATCCTAACATGGGGGTCCCTTACCAGCTCCATGAGCAGAGGAAAACTTGTGTATGTGACTCTCCTGTGTAGATGCATGGTGCTTAGCTGTGTCCCCTAACTCCAGACTCCAAAGAATGGATCCACATTTGGAGACATAGCAGAGACTGTGCAATATGGGGGAGTAGTGGGCAGAGCAGAGCAGGCACCTTCTTTGCAGAAATTCTCCAGAAAAGATAATGTGGCCTGTTTTACAGAACTTAGATTACTCTAACAAACCACAGGACCTGTGGAGGCAAGTCTGTTGGCATTGATGTGTGAGCTCCTCCCTCTATATGGCCCTATGTATGGACCTTGCAGCATATTATGCAAAGCAGAAAATACAATTCCCATCCTCCCCATGGAATGACAGGGGAGGAAATCCCTCACTGGGATTTTCTCCATTTTAGCCCTACCTCTGGATTTCTGCAGGGGATGAGGGGAAATTTAGGCCCCATATTATTGCTTAAAAGATATTGAGCAAAACATGGACCTTATCTACAAAGTTGTAACTTCATCTAGCAATTATCTTCGATTAGTGAGGTTATTAAAATTCTCACTTACTTTATGCTCACGTTCAACTTGTTTATACTTGAGGGTAATGAAATTCAAATCAGCCATCTCAGACTCTGTTTGCCGGGCCTCTATCAAACGGCCGATGTATCTGTTTACTCGAGTTCCTGGAGTGGTGTATACCACATTGGTAGAAAAAGAGGAGCGATTCCTGAGTTTTTCAGAGGCTGTCCTTAATGCTCTCCTCTGCAGCAGAAAGAAACACAAGAATGACTTCTGTTCACTGCAATGACATTATCAGTGATTTGAAATGTCTCATAATTTTTATTGCCAAGTCCCTAGTCAGCATCGGGATTCAGTGGAGCTAAGCAAATACAAATTTGCAGAGAAATACACAGAAAGACATAGTCCTTGTCCCAGTGAAGTTACAAATCAGTTACAATTTCCCAACTCCCACTAAAGTCAAAGGCAAGACTATCACTGACTTCACTTCTCATATTGTCCTCAGACAGCATTGTACTCTGTCAGTGTAGAGACAGTCAGTTCAACTCAGGGTGACTTGATCAGCGAAGCAAGAAGAAAATGGATCACAAATGAGAGACATTCAAGTGTGTGAATTAGCCTAAGTTTCCTCTAAGGGTGTGTCTAGACTACAGAGTTTTGACGACAAAAGTGGACTTTTGTCGACAAAACTATACCTGCGTCTACACTACCGCTGAGTTCTGTCGACATAACGTCGACAGAACTCAGCAGTTTTGTTGACGCTGGTAAACCTCATTTTACGAGGCATAACGCCTTCTGTCGACAGAGTTCTGTCAACAGAAGGTGTTATGGCATGTAGGGTTGTGTCTAGACTACAGGGTTTTGCCGACAAAACAGCTTGCTTTGTCGACAGAACTGAATGTAGTCTAGACGCTCTTTGTCGACAGAAGCTTTGTCGACAGTATCTGTCGACAAAACTTCTGTCAACAAAACCCTGTAGTATAGACGTACCCCAAATGTGCGCCCCTCCCTCCCCCTACAGCTGTCTATTAAGTCCCTTGCAGGAGCTCAGGGCTGCAGCAGGGAAGGGATGCCTCTCTCTAAGCCACACAATTACCACTGCCAGGGCAGAAGCTCCTCTCTCTGCCAACCCCAACCTTGAGTTGTTGGGGAGAGGCATCTCCACATGGAGCTTCCTCAGACTGAGGGACAGGCACCCTTCCCTTGGGGCCAGGTAAGAGGTGACTCCCTAGTGCCGGGGCAGCTTTGGCAGTAGAGAGGAATTGCCCTGGTAGTAGAAAGGCACCTCTCCCTTGGCCCCAAACTGATGTGGTGAACAATGGCTGAGGGCAGTTCTTTCTTCCCAGGGCAACCTGCACCTCAAACCCTTCCTCTTTAGCTCCACCCCAGAGTCCACACCCTCAGCCAGAGCCCTCACCCCGAACCCCAACTCTCAGCCACACTCCAGAGCCCTCTCCTACACGCCAATCCTTCAGCCCCACCCCTGCCACACATTGTCCATGTTGATGCACATAACAGAAGTCATTCCACACACGGACATAAAAAATTAAGAGGGAAACACTGGGGGAGACAACTCAAATTAACCTAGACTATTCATGACCCGAAAGAGTTCTGCTGTTCAGAACGAATGGAATGATGCAGTATTTGCAAAACAACTTTTCCTTCCCTCCCTCTCATCCCCAGCATAAGACTGCACATAATTTTACATCACAAGGTTAGCCACAAATATAGGGTTAATGAAGGGATTCCCTTATATTTAGATTTCCTCTATTACCATGTCTCATGTGTTACAATTGTTCTTGTGGCTGCCGAAATTAAAATGGAGTGAGCCATTTTAATACAGGAAATCAGCAACTGTGCACATGTAACTAAACATTTCATTTATTTTCTATTATGCATTGTACCTCTTGTTTATCTTAGACTTTTGTGATATCCCAGGTTCTTGCAAAGTTAAGTATTTTGTCAGAGATCGTTTTAAAGCTTTATTTTAGCACAGATACAGATAATACTGGGCCATCTGAAACAAAGTTTTGAGCTATATATGGCTTTCACAATTTAAGGAATAATGATCTCTGAAAGAAGCTTGGATAACAGCTTGGTTTGTGTAGATTAACCTCTTACACCGTGTACACTGAGATAAGAGTTCCATATGAGTTACAAACACCTGAAACACAAAGGTAAGTTAAAGATAATATTATGGCAATAACTTTAATATTCTGACTTTGGGGAATGTAAGTCAGTTCCCTAATATACTATATGTATGCATGTATAATATGCATACCTGCAAAAATACTGTCATATTGAGATATATAGAATATGGAATGGATTTTCAAACTACTCAAAGACATAATTTAAAATTATTATGTCATACGTAAGTTACATGCTCTTTCTATAAATGGCAAATGCAGACTGCAATAAGAGAGTTGAAGTTTAAACCCAAAAAAGGCTGTTTTATTATTATTATTATTATTATTATTATAATTTTCTGTCGGTACTGGGAGAAACAAAAAAAAGTTTCATAAATAGGAAATTTCTAATGCTGCTAGAAAGGCAGATTTGAAATTTTTTAAAGTATATCTCATTCATATTGGAGACAATCCAAGGCGTAGTTCAAATATCAATGAATGAACTTCCTGCTCTGCAGCAGCTGACATATTAGTAGCAACCTATGCAACATCACCACTCATTGGTAAAGTAAATTATTTGAGAATTCATCCAACTTTTTCCCCCACACCATATCAGCTTTATGATTGATAGTTACCATTCTCATGTTAATAGACGTGTATAGGCATACAAATATATCCACTTTCTTCATGCTATTACTGTATGTATAGTACTGTAAGCTGAAAGCCATGAAGGACTCATGAGACAAACTCCAGTGATTTGCAAAAACAGCTTTTTAAAATGTCTACAGTGGCCTCAGGAACTCTTTTCTAAAGAACAAGTCCCAGATGGTAGCCACTTGTGACATACGTTTGTGTAAGTGTATAGGAAACTTTTCACCTGATATTTGCTACACTTCAGCTTAGTCTATACTGGGGAAATTCTGCAAAAAATTCTCATTATTGTTAGTGGCAACTCAGCTCCAGCAACAGTGGGCACTCTGGGATATCTAGCCCAGACAGAAAGCCTGGTATCACTTCCCTTTTTCAAGCTATGCTCAGAGAAAGCCTATTTTACATAGTGTCTGAAATGCACAGATATGGAACAGAGCTCTGCATAAGGATTAATGGTGCTATTACCCAATGAGCAAAAAATAGCATTAATAATGATGGGGATTCTTGTTTTTTTTTTGTAGACAAGGGATTATATTGACAGCACTGTCTATATTTAGTAATAACCTCTCTTGGTTCAGTTTGTGAGACAATATAGGGCCATGTACATTTTAAAAGCACATATTCAAGGAACCTTAGAGAATGCTTATTAAATTACCTTATCGTCATCCTCACATGTCATGACATTGGAGAAAGGTATCTCAGCTTTGAACATCTTACGACAATGCATGAGCTGGACCAGCAGGTAGCAGACTGTTTTGAACTTCATTCTTTTGGCAGGCTTTATGTCTGAGAGAATCAGCCCTGGAAATATCTGTCAGGCAATTAAAAAAAAATGAAAAGATACATATAGACTTCCATACTTCCATACATACATACCATCTGATGATCACAATAAGCATGAAAACATTATACATTAATATTGTGATCAAATAACATATTTTATTACCCACCATATTTTCTCAGAGGTAGAATATTTCTCCTTTTTAAATCTAAGGGTAACCAATAAGTGGACTAGTGGGACCAAACCTGGACCAACAGATGCTTTTTTACAGAACTCAAAATCTGTTAATTTACTTATTAACATGATTGATCAAGAAAACTGACAAAATAATTATCTACTCTGAAGAATATGCTTAACACACTGGCTACATCTACACTGTCGGCTTTTTGTGCAAGAACTGTTTTGCTCAAGCGTTTCTGCGCAAAAGTTCTTGTGCAAGAGCACATCCACACTGCCATGTAGTTTTGCACAAGAGATATGCTTTTGTGCAAGCCCGTCCATGGCAGTGCAGATGCTCTCTTGGGCATGAAAGCTCTTATGGCCATTTTAGCCATTGGGGTTTCTTGTGCAAGAAACCCCTGTTGCCCATCCACACTGCCTTCTTGCGCAAGAGGGCGTATTCCTCGTGGGAAAAGGAATAACTCCTGCACAAGAAGCCCTCTTTTCTGATGCTTTACTGTAAAATTACTTGTGCAAGAACGTGTGTGCAGTGTAGACGCTCTGCAAGTTTTTGCGCAAGAATAGCTGTTCTTGCACAAAAAGCCTGGCAGTGTAGACGTAGCCCTCATGTTTAACAACAACATACCTAATATTCAAAACTGATTTTTTTTAGAAACCCAGAGTATGAAACACACATTAGCAACAGAACTAGAAGAGAGACATTATTTGTATTTCTTCTTTTACTTTATATTCATTTGACTTATTAACCATTTTTTCTTAAAATAAAACAGTATATAAGTATAAGCACAAGTGAGCTTTTATCTTTATACCCTTTGTTTTCATACTATTTCTGTCATGTTCTTCTTAACTTCACTCTCCCATATTAGCCACTAGAGTTTTCTTTAAAATAGGTAAAGTTCCAGGCAGTGCATTTTTTGTGACGGTACCATCATTTATTTTCCAAGCACACAGTAAATTAATGGGATTTTCCCCCGCACGTACTGGCACCTGCTTTCCTGGCGCTGCTCGGAATGTAAGGCATTTTTTTTCCAGCTCCCAGCATGGGGTTTAGCTCTTAAGTGGGCCGTGACCACATATTTGCCCCTCCTTTTTTTTTTTTTTTTGCTCAATAAGTTTGAGCCTGGAGTACTGGCAGCACTGATTCCAGGGTACAAGAACACATCCATGGAGTCACGATCAGGAGCATAGGTAGGGGACACAACATTTTTGTACTCTGTATCTTGTTTTTTTCATGACTGGGAATAATAACGGAGAGGAATTCTGGGCTCGATGTTTATTGGTTTACTTCTTTCAAAACAGAGGCCTAATTCAGAAAAAGCACTTGCTAAACTTTTGAACATGTGTCTAACACACATTTATTTTGATTGAATGTAAAGATATGCTGATTAGAACCAAGACCACAACCCCTTGTTTCATTCTCAGGAGCTATGCAACTTCATCTGCACAGATTATTTATACTTCTGGCCTGAGTTAACCTGCAAAGAAGGATCTGTGAGAATTCTGAAAGGCTACACTGTCTGCCAGAAGAGTAACACAAAAAAGTACTACCACTTTCATCAGGTTACTTTGCACCTATTTTGGGGGCTAAAGTCAAAAGACACAGAGTTTGATCCATATACCTGAAACATATTCTCAACCCCAAACAAAGCTCAGATCTTTGTCCTCATGATTCAAGGTATATGGTCACTGAAAGGCACAAAAATGATTTGGTTTATAGTTGCCATCAAGAGTTGAGAAGTTAAATGGTTGTTTATTGCAGCATTATGGGTCTAAGATATGTTCACTACTGGGATCTGCCCGTGCCTATCAGGATTCAGGGAATCAAACCCTTACTTCACCAAAATAATTTCTTCTATAACTCCCCTACCTACACCAACCATAGCAAATACTAAGAGAAGAAAGTTGGGACTAATTAAAGGGAATCCAACAAAGTGATGGAGAGGAGAGGGCTACAGATGAGGAAAAGACCTGGCATACACAGAGGGCTGAACTTCTCTATATCTGGACAGCACTGATCCCATATGCTGTAGCAGTGGGTGAGTCAGATAAAGAACACTACATGGAAATGTCATCTTGGGCGCTAAAAGTCCTACCTGCACAAGAAAACATTTGGTAGAAGATTCCGTTACTTGTGTATATCCATTTTTGAGTGCTCGATTTAATGGCTGCCATTTAGGGTTTGATATCTAATCTACATGATGCAATGGTATCAACTGCTTCATTGCATGAAATCTGAATGAGCAGGGCACAAAGGAGGAAGTAAATCAGAACCGATACTATGATGAACATGTGTATACTTGGTCATCTGAATGTAGAGAAACAGGGACAAGTTTTCCTCAGTATTATATGCAGAGTTGATGCAGAATTTATTTCTGTATCCAGATTAAAATATGTATATTTAGATATTGAGAAATGCATAACATTTTATAGTACAATACAGAGCTTTGCCTAACATGCTGTATGCTACAGTTCTGTCGACTATATGTTGCATTGCGACAACCAATCACAGAAATCAATGTCTGTTGAAATATCAGCATAACATTTCAATTAGGCTGTGTCTACACTGCACCCCTTTTCCAGAAAAGGGATGTAGATTAGACACTTCGGAATTGCAAATCCACGGGGGATTTAAATATCCCCCGTGGCATTTGCATTTACATGGCTGCCGCTTTTTTCCGGGTTGGGGATAAGCGGAGAAAAGCATCAGTCTAGACGCGATTCTCTGGAAAATAAGCCCTTTCAAGTAGGAATAAGAAATCCTCCGGAAAAGGGCTTATTTTCCAGAGAATCGCGTCTAGACTGGCGCTTTTCTCCGGCTTATCCCCAAGCCGGAAAAAAGCAGCAGCCATGTAAATGCAAATGCCGCGGGGGATATTTAAATCCCCCACGGATTTGCAATTCCAAAGTGTCTAATCTGCATCCCTTTTCCGGAAAATGGGTGCAGTGTAGACACAGCCTTTATGTATGACACAATCTTTTATTAAATTTAACAGGAAAAGTTCCTGAATGAGCACAATTACTGCATTGTGTTTGAAGGATGATTAAAGTAAATCTGCATTATATTGCACATCTGACAGTACTTCAATTTAAAGGACTATAGTGTGCATGTTATTCTGCTGTACAAGGAGTTGATTACGTGTAAGTTAGAAATAGTGAAAAAAATCTCTTAAGTGGCTTCTCATATAATCTCTCAGTTGAGGAATTTCTGGCAAGTGACTCACAGCTGGAAAGCAATATTTTGCCCAGGGGACATTGTACAGTGACATTCACTTCACTAAATATCTTGAACACATTGCTTAGTTGTTCATACCAAATAAGATATGTTTAGGCATAGAAAGCCTTTAGGTCAGAATATGGCAAACAGAATCTACCTTCAGATCAATGGTGTTCAAGGCCCCGAGCTAACAGAGTCTTTGTGTAGCTAGCTGTGATGTTGCTGATTAATCCCATCATTTTTAGTAACACATCCAAAGCTTCCGTAGAAATAGAAGTATTTTGCTGCATACCTTTCTCTAAACCCACTAAAATGTAACAGCTGTTTTTTCTGCAATTAACTCCAGTATTTTTGTTCTATGTTCTAAACCACAGTAATAGAAAGGAGACATACAGTGATATTTCAATATTTCTAATGGTTACAATACAAATAGACCAAAGGATCACCATTGGATCTCAACTCCAGAACAACTCTTCCCCTTTCCTCTGTCTGGCAGACAAGGTCAAACCTCTTCACCTGGAAGTCGCACAGTGAACAGTTTAGTGATTTTTGCGCCACACCTTCATTTTGGGGGCCATAGTGCAGCTAATTCTGAGGTGATCTAAGTAAAGAATGAGAAGCTGTTTTGCACCTCAGAGCACCCACAAAAAGAAACTGTAAGGATTTATAGGATATACTGGAATGTGCTAATAGAAGATTTTGCTAGCAAAGCCAAGAGGGCATGTATGAGACAGGCAAGAAGAGGGCCATGGTCTCTCTCTTTCCCCCAGAGGTGCTGGGAAAAGTGTGCTTTGGAGAGTACAGTCTAAACTTCTGTCAGTGTATCATATTTCCTGTGAACACTACGCTTCTCTGAATGCTGAGAATCATTATGATTTAGAGAGAAATAATGTCTCCTGACAACTCTTCTCCGGCTGTGTACCTCCTCCTATTCTCCCAACATGGCTCTCCCTCAGAAGAGCCCTAATATGCGCAGGTGATTTTTAAAAGGCAGCTTCCAGAATGTATAACAGATTATTTAATAGGGCTTCAAAGCAGCAGATGGAGCAAACTGTTTATTTACCAGTCTCTAAACATTGTTGGGCTCCTGCTATAGCACAGACATATGGGCATTGCCACACTTAAAAAAACCCATATAATTAGGCCATCTTTGATAGGCACTCCCCTAAACTTGGCAGCTTTATTTTACTTGGGCACTTCCTTTTTAAGTGCATCTGAATTGATGCCTCGTCGTTTGCAACATCATTTTAGATGGCTTCTTTGTAGTAACATAGCCATCAAATCAGGGTAAGAATGAATAAGTTCTATCAGCCCCTTATAAAAGTTGCCAGTCTATTTACAGCTTTGAGAGGTTAGAGAAATTCGAAAGTACACCGAAGCATGAGTAATACAATAATCAAAATTCTGGGAAAACACCTCTCTGTTTGCATCTCTTGTAATACCCAGGTGCTTATCTTGGCTCCTCAAAAAAAAATGCAATTCATTTTGCTATGGTCAGCAATAGGGCATGAAAAAAAATCACAGAAAAGGAGGTACCATTGATATTGGTCATTGATAGAAGGCTTCCATGCTTCATTGTCTCAGGGTATGTCTACACTACCACCTTAGTTTGAACTAGGGTGGTAATGTAGGCAACTGGAGTTGCAAATGAAGCCTGGGATTTAAATTTCCCGGGCTTCATTTGCATAAAGCCGGGCGCCACCATTTTTAAATGTCCGCTAGTGTGGACTCCGTGCTGCACGGCTATATGCGGCATGGACTAGGTAGTTCGGACTAGGCTTCTTAGTCCGAACTACCGTTACTCCTCGTTTCACGGCACGGAGTCCGCACTAGTGGACATTTAAAAATGGTGGCGCCCGGCTTTATGCAAATGAAGTCCAGGAAATTTAAATCCCGGGCTTCATTTGCAACTCCGATTGCCTACATTACCACCCTAGTTCGAACTAGGGTGGTAGTGTAGACATACCCTCACTCTTTTGCCTTCAGTAAATCATGTCTGAGTTTCTTGGTACTAGCATCTCTCTTATTATTACTTCCAAGTTATTGAGCTTTCCTGAATACATTTTTTTTTGTCCTGAGATATGTGAGCAAATTTTATTTCAGGTTCTTCTTTTCTTAGCTATGGTAAGTAGCATTTTGGAGACCTCTGTCATATGCCATATTACACTCATTTTTAATCATTCTTTTGCTAATACAGTATATTGATGTCCATTTTACTTAGGCAGGGGTGAAAGAATACAAGTTGTAGAAGAAAGAATTCTACATAGTTCAAACCAGTTTATCTGTCTATCACAAATACAGCAAATATTTCTAATGGTTGTAAGGGTTTAAAGATTTCTGGGAGACCAATAAAATAGATACTATGGTACTTCAAGCCCGTCACTTCTCTTGTTTCCAAGAGTCAAGTCTCTGGAGAGGAAAATAAAAAGGGAGAAACAGATCATAAAACAAAGAACCAAATCCTGCTCCCACTGACTAGGATGGAAAAACTGGAATAATTCCAGATTGTGGGCTGTCAGACTGACATTGGTGCATTTCTGTTCCTAGCACCTTTCACAGTGGCAGCAGGAGCGATATTGTAGCGTACACCAACACACTTTATAACAAATCATCGTACCCTTTGTGATGCTGGCACACCAGGTCAGATCTGGGCCATAGGCCAATTCTCTCATGTATCAGTGTAACTCCACGTGAGTAATGAAGTATGTATTCAGATTTCAAGCTCCGTGAAAACTAGTAGAATGGATTTCATTTATGTGATCTTGTTATAATACCAAACATTGACATTGTAAAAACCCATGTATCTACATAACCCATTAAAAAAACCACGTGAAATGCCAATGAAGGACTTTATCAGACATGGTGATAAAAGTAAATGGCCATTGTGATGAGGACCAGAGGTCAAAAGACTATGGGCATTCCTCACCCACTATCAAAGGAAAAGCCCACATAGTTAGTGACATTGTCAGCTTGTTCTGAGTGTGAAGATAATATAGATTCAAAGAAAGATCCTTTATCTCTCTTTAGACTCTTATAGGGAAGAATGTCAAATGCAAAATAGAGATCATTAAAGATAATTGGGTATTCTGAAAGATTTATGGGAAACTGGCAGTTTATTACATCACAGCCACCATTTGGGGTTACAAACTGCAATTCACTTGTATGTATATTTTACCCAGATTAACTTTTCAATAACTCCCTGGTATGCCCATATCTTGAATACTGTGTGCAGATGTGATTACCCCGTTTAAAAACAAACAAACAAACAAATAAAAGCAAGCAAACAAACAAAACCACATATTGGAGTTGGAAAAGATTCAGAAAAGGGCAACAAAAATGATTAGGAGTATGGAACAACTTGCATATGAGAAGAGATTAGTAAGATTGGGACTTTTCAGCTTGCAAAAGCGGTGATATGATAGAGGTCTATAAAAATATGATTAGCATGGAGACAGTAAATAAGGAAGTGTTATTTACTCCTTCTCATAACAAAAGAATTAGGGATCACCAAATGAAATTAATAGACAAGTGTAAAACATACAAGAGGAATATTTCTTCACACAACACAATGTCAACCCGTTGAACTCTTTACCAGTGGATGTTATAAAGGCCAAGACTATAACAGGGCTAAAAAAACAACCCATAAATAATAGATTAAGTTCCTGGAGGATAGTTCATCCATTAGCCAGGATGGGCAGGTGTGTTGTCCCAAGCCTCTGTTTGCCAGAAGCTAGGAATGGGCAACGGGGGATGGATCTCATCATGATTATTTGTTCTGTTCATTCCCTTTGAAGCCCTTGGAATTAACCATTGTTAGAAGACACAATACTGGGCTAGATGGACCTTTGGTCCAACCCATATGGTCATTCTTATGCACTTAACACTTATTTTTTTTTCTTAGCTAATAAACCTTCAGTCAGTTTACTACAGAATTGGCTGCATGCACTGTCTTTAGTATAAGATTCAGAGTAACTACGGATCTGGACCTGATGTCCAACTTTTGACTTAAGTAACCATTTATCACAAAGACTAATTTGTTTGGGTGGCAAGACAAGGTAGAGAGTCTAAGAGGACAATTTGTGATGCCATGGTAGGACTGGCATAATGATTCTGGAGTTCACATGTGGTACTGGCTTGGTGAAATCTAATTACAGAACATACCACCAGTTGGAATATCTGCCCTGGTTTTCTGACAGTTTACCCTAATGTAAGCACTCATAGTTGTGAGCCACTCCAGACAGCAGTATGCCCGTCTACTTCGCTGGTCAGTTGTAGCACAGAGAAGCTACTCCCAAAACTAGCTGTGTGTTTGGTAGATCTAAAATAGTGCTCTCTATTGTTAGCACATGTCTGTGTAAAATGTTTGAATGAATACAGATACCCTTACAGTGGTTTTGAATTTTAATGTTGATCTTTTGCTATGTCAGATTTGCATAAACAAAAATCAGAATGTTCAAATTTAGGCAGTTAAAGTTTTGGTATTTAAATCCACTGTTAAGTGCCTAAATGAAAGTGATCTGATTTTCAGATGTGTTGGGCATCCATTTTTCCCACAGAGAAGAAGGCAATGGGAACTGGGGGTACTCAGCAGCTCAGAAAAAAAATCAGACTGCATAATTAAGTGCCTAATTATAGATTAGAATCTAAAGTTCAAGAGCCTGTGTGAGAACATTTGGGCCTAGCCTGTTTATTTTGTGGTTTCCTCTTTGTTTGTACAGAACATAAACCTCAGAATTTTCACTAGTGCTGCAGGAAGAGAGTGTCTTTTCTACAGGGACATTATATTATTCTATGGACTTCACCTTCCTGCAAGGAAGGAAATTGCCTGCAAATAAAGATTGAAATTTAAGACTCTGTTAGTGTAAAAAGGGATATCAAAATAAAATAGTTACTGGAATGCTAATTTAGTCCTCTTCCTTCTCGCAATTTATTCTCTTCACCTCCACCCCTGCCAGATTCCTTTTTCCTTTGTTTACACATTGCTGACTAACAATTTTTCAGTTCAACAAATTCAGATTTTATTTTATTTTAATTTTTGTTAAGATGCATAAAAATCTAGTCCCCACTATGGTAAAGTCTCTTTTATTTGGTCTGACAAAAACAACAGCCTGCTGTCAAAAATCCTATCTCAATAAGGATGATAGATAGATAGATAGATAGATAGATAGATAGATAGATAGATAGATAGATAGATAGATAGATAGATAGATATAATATCTACACTTAATTAAAGCCTTCACAACATAAAATGAAAAGCATCTGGGGATTGCAAAGTATAGAACGAGGTGCACTTGCTAAATTTGAAGAACGCAAGTTGCTAACAATAATTTACCGATAAAAGCTGCACTGTAAAAACATATAGTAATTGCTTATTCTGCTGTTCTGTGACAATGCAATCACTCTTTGATATTGATTATTAAATTCCATTTCTGGAGGGAGTTTTCCAGGGGGCCGGCAATGAGGTATTGGTGGGAATAACTGAAGTGATATTTTGGGGATATAGGAATATGGGACAACTGGTATGTCCCATGTATGCTTTTTGCTGGAAGATGGATGGAAGAGCAGAGCCCGGAGGGTGGGGGGATATCATGAATAAATGAGCAAAAAAAATGTTGAATTCTCTCCCTTTAAATATATGAATTTTCAATCTTTTTCATACGGTGATGGTACCTGTAATTCAGCCTTCCAACCACATTCTAGAATCCTTTGTACTGGTTTCCACGCTCCAGTGGGAATCAGCACAATGCGTTAGGGGATGCTTTCAGCATCTGTCATATGCACAAATGACTAAGGAAACTGTTTCAGATGAAAAGCAGAGACAGAGAATGAAAGCAGATTTCTGGCTGTTATATTTGGACACAACAGAGAAAGAGGTAAAACTCTTCTCTCTGCTGTGCTTGCTTTATTGTTGTTACAGCTAAATCTGGAAACAACATGAAAGCAAGCCTTCAGACTGGGAGCAGTAGGGTGGTGCTCATAGGGACAAGACATCACTTTCCTCCATCCCACTTTAAAAAAAATCCCAAATATGTATAAACACATTATCATGTAAATGGTTAACATAACACTATTTAATCTAATTAAAAGTTGTGGGTGACCTATCATAGATTTTCAAATTGCAAGAGATTATTCTGCCCTGAAATAGTAGCTCACTAACATACAAGACCGGCTGCACAACTGGTTTGCACACTCTCTTGGGGGACATGTACACTGCAATGCTCTTTTGGGATATTGGAGTATCTTCACAGCAAGCCCATTATTTTGGGCTCGCTATTCCGACATCACTGTAAGTCTCATTTTATGAGGAGTAAGAGTGCTTTATTTCAAAATTTGGTGCTGTGTTGACAGCGCCAAATGATAACATAAACTATTTTGAAATAGTATTGAAATAAGAGACGCAATTTGCATAGCTCAAATTGCATATCTTATTTCAAGTTACGGTGCTGTGTAGACTCACCCTAAGGATACTAGAGAGATGGGCGTGTGACAGCACCCTGAACAACATAAATAGATGGTGGTAAGGTATCAGCTGGCCCTAGTATGGAATCAATTGGATTTGGTACCACAATTTCAACAAGTGATTGAAATTAGAAGTTCTAATGGAAGGAGGTTTGATTGGCGGAACAGAAAGTCCTATTGGAACATTCCTATATTCTAGTACTTGTCAAGGCTGCAACTGATCCTTATGTTATCTCAATAAAATGCTATATTATAAGATGGTTTTATCATCTAACAGGTCCTGTTTATGTTATAAGTTCCTAAGGTACTTATTTCACTCCAGAACTGTACTTGTGAGTTCACACTAGGGGTGTGTCTAGACTACATGCCTCCTTCGACGGAGGCATGTAGATTAGCCAGATCGGAAGAGGGAAATGAAGCCGCGATTAAAATAATCGCGGCTTCATTTAAATTTAAATGGCTGCCCCGATCTGCCGATCAGCTGTTTGTCGGCAGATCGGGACAGTCTGGACGCGATGCGCCGACAAAGAAGCCTTTCTTCATCGGCACAGGTAAACCTGGTTTCACGAGGCTTACCTGTGCCGATGAAGAAAGGCTTCTTTGTCGGCGCGTCGCGTCCAGACTGCCCCGATCTGCCGACAAACAGCTGATCGGCAGATCGGGGCAGCCATTTAAATTTAAATGAAGCCGCGATTATTTTAATCGCGGCTTCATTTCCCTCTTCCGATCTGGCTAATCTACATGCCTCCGTCGAAGGAGGCATGTAGTCTAGACACACCCTAAGTCTCCCACTTGAAAAGAATGATCAGTCTCATGTTGTTGATCAATTTGCAGAGTTTAGCAGGAGGCAATATCAGGATGGATCAGGTCCAAATTGGTATGTAAAGGTCACTTCAAGTTGCAGGGGACTCCTGGTCTAGGTGGTGTTCTTGTAGACAAGAAAGAAATTATCCAATTGCTGCTGGTGACTCAAAATAGACTCATTAGCTCTTAAGGCATGCTTTAATATTTGAATAAAAGTATTCTTCTAGTCTGTTTGCAGCAGGTGGAACAGAGCATATGTACTGAATTTCATGTGAAGCTAGGAACATCTGAAAAATTCTTCAGAATAGAATTGAAATCATTGTCACTCTCCAACTATAATGGTGAACCAAATTGACTAAATAAGATGTGAAGATGATGTCCAATTGACTTGTATGCTATAACAGAAGCTATTCTGAAAATTTCAAGCCATTTCAAATAGACATCAATTATGACCAAACATATATAATCTCTTAAAGGTCCAGGAAAGTCTGTGAAAATAAGCGCCCATAGTTTGAGGCCATAAGTAAGGTTATAGACAAGTTCAGCTAGGATCTTGCTGAATTTGCTGATACACAATACAGAATTTCATCTTCCTCTCGATGTCTCTGTCAGTCTCTGGGCACCAGACATGATTCTAGACTTTGGGCTTCATCTGGACAAATTTTGTGTTGAGTTTCAAAAACATGAGAATGAAGTCATTTCAGAATGATCAATTGCATTCCCCATAAAATGTACATGTGATTCACAATTACTTCACGTTGATAGGACACATGTTATGTAAACTGGGGATTTTTATGAGCCACCAATATCCTTATAGTACCATTCCCTTCATAAGAGACAACACATCATCCTTATTGATTTCCATGTTTTGGTCCAAAAACTGAAAGAAACTGGTAATGAGCTATCACTGAGGTAAAACATCAGCCATATAGATAGGTATGGAACTTCTAAATTCCAAAGATAATTCAGAGAGCTTCTTGCTCTGGTTGTGCATAATTCTTCTCGGGAGTATCAAATGTTCATGATACAAAGGCAATTGATTTCTCCATTCCTTTAGGGAAAAAGTGAAAAAGAACTGCACCCATTCCATATGGTGAAGCAAAACAAGCCCCTTGTAATGGTAACAAAGCATGTAAAAACTTCAGCAAATGTCAAGTTTCCTTCTTTCCTTAAATGCACACAAACACAATATTTAATTCCTTTCCAATTTCTCTTTGCTTGTAAAGGGTACAAATACTGTTGTCTGCTTAGTTAGAAATTTACCATAGTAATTAAACAGTCCTAAGGATGAATGTAACTGTGACATGGTCTCTGTCAGCAGCACTTGAAGAATCAACTTTTCCCCCACTGGTGATTTCCTTAAGCCCATGGCATTATTTACACATCCAAGGGATTCAACTGAAGGTTTGAAAAACTTATGTTTATTCTAAGAGACTCTCAGTCCGCGGTCTTCCAAATGTTGCAAGACAGTATCCAAATTTGGAAAGTGATCCTCTTAGTCCTTTGCTGTAACATGAATGTTATTCAAATAGAACTGAATTACATTCAGACCCTTCAGGAACTTTCTGGAACAGGGCAGGTACTGGTGCGATACCAACAGGCAGCCTGTTGTAACAGAATAAGCATTTTTTGTGTGTTGTGAGACAGTGGTTCCCAACTGCCAGTCTGCAGACCAGTGTCAGGCCATAAACCATTGGCTGCCAGACCGTGAAACGCTGCCAGGCCATGCCTATGCCATGTAGACGTGCGCTGTCCCCACTAATTCTGCTCTTGGGCCACAAGACAATGCTAAGCCCTGCCCCAAGCTGCACTGACTCCTCTGGGCTGCAGGAGATGCTGTGGTAAGAGCAGAGCCCTGTTGGTATCTGGCTCCTCGCCCACCTCCTCACCCTCCCACTGTTGCACATGGAAGGAAATGGTGAGCGTGGGGCCAGGATCCCAATGGCGTGGAAGGAAGGTGCCGCTACCTCCAGGGAGCTGCTGTCTGTATGGAGAGGAGGAGGGAGCTGCCCCTGAACCACCCCAGGCTGGGCAGAAGGGGGAGGCCGGACACTGGCTGGCAGGTAGTAGGGGAAGAGCGGTGGTTGGGAGGAGCTTTGCTTGCATGTGTGTTCTCACGCCCACCTCCAGCTTCAGGGTGCTGATGGTGACAAGCAGGATGGGAACATGGCCTGAGCAGTGCACACTGCCTGCATGGCAGGTGTGTGTGTGGGCTGGGGGGGCAGGAAGGCTGCCTTGTGCGAAAAGCTGCTGCAACACCCGAATACTCAGTGTATACAACAGGCAGCCAGCGGGCAGGGGGGAGCAAGGTACTGAGGCCTAACTTGTTTGGGGCTGGCAAGGCCTCTCTTCTCCCCCTGTCTTGGAAATGCTCATGCGCCTGTGAGCGCCCTAAAGAAAGTGGTACACAGGCTCATGCTAGCCCTTTCAGTAGCTTCCCCGGAGGCTGCAGGTAGCAGTGCAAAGCTGGCTGTAAGGGGAAGCCACTGGGTCCAGAGAGCTGACCCATCCCAACTGGAACCGTGAGAGCTGTTTCGGTGAACAGTAAATTTCCTACCAAATGTATCGCTTGGGGGACATCCAAACCTGTCCCAAATGTTGGAGTGAATTTGGCGGATAGTTTTGGCTGGGAAACAAATAAACCAATCAACTCTAATGTTTGGCCATGTTAAAATGATTTAGTTTTGCAAGTGTCGAAACAAACTATATTGACATCTCATTTTTGGTCAGTGTCTTCTCCAGATATCTGCAAACTCTGATCTGTTACAACAAAATGCATTGTGTATGTACAGATGCGATGTAAAATAGCATGTGAACTATTAACATTAGTTACCACAATGAATATGCAAGTATGCAAATAAAATGTTACCAATCTGCCAAAAGTACATGAATGTGTTTCTGGTCTGTGGTATAAAAAAGGTTGGGAACCACTGTGAGATATTTGAGAGATGCCGGACTGTAAGGAAGTTCACCCAACATTCTGTCACCTCCTGGTGGTTGTCTTAGGAATTAGCTCTATGTGGCAGCGCACCCTCTTCTAAGGGCATGTCTATGCTACACAGAAGATCGACGCTGCCTCCTTTCGGATCACTGGTTTGATCATCAGTATGATGTGGGTAGCTTACAAACTACGTGCAACTGATGACAATAATATTTCATTAAATGGTCTGAATCAGCTAGCAGTCAGAGCATACAGAACAAATCTGAGCTTGCAATATTTTGCTTGTCTGTCTGAATTAACAGTGAGATTCACTGATCTATTGTTCATCTGTCCAAACTCTTTTTCAAAAAATCTGAAGTGTCTATCCAGTTTTGCTTGAATATTTCAAGATGCTTTCATAACTAAATTGATCTCAGTCTAATTCACCTTGTGCTTCTCAAATCAACATCTGTAAAATGGTGGTGGACATTTACCTTCCAATAAAACCAAATGCTTGTCCATCCAGCTGAACTTTCACCCGGAGTATCCATTTTGGGTCTAACTTCTCTCCAGTATAAGTCCAAAACTGTGGCAGTTTCTTCCAGAGGAACTTGTGACAACATCTGGTGATAGGTAGATGCAGAAATCAATGAGATGGCTCAATTTTTGTATGAAGTGCTTCAGTCAGGGTTTGGCCTCGTTGTCTCCATCTTCTGAGAACATATGCAATGCTAGGCCTTGGTCCTTATCAACAGAGCTTCACACTTCCCAAATTCTCTCCTGTCTTTTTTACTGTTTTCTTAGATTAATGGTTACTCTGGGTTGCAGGCACTGAACTGTGTGACAGGTCACAGTGACATATTCTTTCCTCTAGCAGTTTCTACAAACAAGCTGCCATGCCCTTCTCATGCTTGTGTAGTTTGTTCACAGTGGCCCATATGGAAATTCCTTACATTCCTGTGGTTTTCTGTCTCCTCGATTCACAAGACGAATTTTTTGGTTTACACTGAAATTCAGAGAATCCTCCTCTGTGGTTTCCATTGCAATAGCCACTTCAATAGTCATTCCGAATGTAAGCACTGATATGGTCAATAGCTTGTTTTAGTGCATAATCCAGAGATTAATTGGTCACACAGGGCATCACTTAACATTTCTCCAAACAAAAATTTTCTTAGAGCAGTAACAAGCTGTGTTACTCACTCCCCACCTCCCTGATTGTCTTGATAGGATAGGCGAGAAAAGGTTCCTGCACTGTTGCAGTAATTATGACATAGGTGGCAGTTCCACATACACAGGGGCAGATGACCATTTTGCGGGGCCCCGGGCAGCATAATTCCGCGGGGCCCCCCCTTTGCCACGGCGCATGCACAGTGACGCCATGCGCATGTGCAGCGGCGCATGCGCGGGGCTTTCTGAAGCGCGGGGCCCGGGGTGACCGCCCCATTCGCCCTGCCCTATATCCGCCCCTGCACATACAGTTGTAGCACAAAAAGCTATCAGCAAGCTGGAAATTTATCAGTCTGGAATGGTGTTGCAGGTTACAAATTGATCAAAATATTTGAGGTATACAACCCAGGACTCATGTTTATTAACTCACTAATGATGCCCATAAAAGAGGCTATTTCACTGCACTCCTATGAACTCACACCTCCTGTACTTCTCTTACACAGGAAAACTGGGGGAGGGCCTTGTTTATTTGTTGTTGTTATTGTTACTGCAGTATCTGCCCTGGTTCTACTTTTCTGCCTATGTGCCAATACTGCAGAATTATTTCTTTGGCTGTACCCGTGCTCCCTCTGCTGGCTACAGAGGTTACGTTTTCCTTTGAGTTTGAGCAAGGCACACCAGAATTGCCAGATCCATGTTACCATCTCTTCACCTACAGATTCCTTCTGGAACCTGTGCTTTCCCCTCTGTTCCACAGTGCATTGTTATGTATGCTATCAGACTACTAATCTTCAGAGCAAGAATAGACTATTGTGCTCTTCAGGCACATAAAACATAGCACAGAAATAAGGCTATATGATTCCTTTGGGTGCAGATGCACCTGTCTATATGATAGTCAGTGTGAGCTGTGGCAACCTGCTGCAAGTAATCCTTTTACTAGTCAGTACAGCTTCACCTAACACAGTGAAGGGCAGCTGGAGTACATGACAATCAATAAGAGAAAAGAGTTCCGTAGGGAAAAAACATAGTACATAAAAGGGGACATTTACTTAGTTAGTCCTTATGTCTGATTATAGTACAGTCCTACCAGAAGATGACAAGACATCCCCACTGGTTCTGGGGGCAGAGTTAAGGTTGCTTAGCATGCCTGGTGTGTTCTGGAACTCTGCATTTCCTAGTTTTCAGAAATTTAAGTACAGATGCATTCAACATTCTGGAGGCACATGAGGAACTGCTGGCCATATTTAAGAACTTGGGCTAGGTCTACGCTACAGAGTTTTTGCACAAAAACTCGCAGAGCATTCACACCTCAAGCACACTTTTACTCAAGTAAAATGAAAGAACAGAGGGGTTTTTCTGGTGTAGGTATTCCTCTTTCTACGAGGAATAATTCCTTTTCGTGCAAGAGCTCTTGCGCAAAAGGTGTGTGTGGACGGGGAACAGGGGTTTTTTTGTGCAAAAAGAGGCAATCAGAAAAAGTCCAGGTGCCCTGATGGCCATTCTGTAAATAGCAATCAGAGTTTCCTTTCGAGAGTGCTTTTTCGATGCACTTTTGCAGTGTGGATGCTCTCTTATGCAAGAAGATTTGCGGAAGATATCTCCCGCAAAAAGCTTCTTGCACAAGAAGCCTATAGTGTAGACATAGCCTAGGGATCACCAAATGAAATTAATAGGCAGCATGTTTAAAACAAACAAAAGGACGTTTTTCTTCACTCAATGTACAGTCAACCTCTGGAACTCCTTGCCAGAGGATGTGGTGTAGGCTAGGACTTTAACAGGGTTCAAAAAAGAGGAAGATAGATTCATGGAGGTTAGGTCCATCAATGGCTATTAGCCAGAATAGGTAGGAATGGTGTCCCTAGTCTCTGTTTGTGGGAATGGGTGACAGAAGAGGGATCACATGAGGATTACCTATTGTATTCCCTCCTTCTGGGGCATCTGGTATTGGCCACTGTCAGCAGACAGGATACTGGGCTAGATGGACCATTGGTCTGACCCAGTACGGCCATTCTTATGTTAATTCTGCATTAATGATATTTTGGGGAAATAAATAAGTAAGGCTGCCTAACATTTTTCACTGGAGGAGCCTGCTTTCAATTGCTTATAATTTAGCCAAGCTGTAACAGTTGCCTGCGGTCAAATATTTTGGAAAAATTTTGACAAAGTTCAACAACACTGGTTTAATCATATCTAAGAACAATATTGGAGACAATGGATTGTTTTGCCAATTTTTTTACAGCTCTTTAATTTAGAAATATTAGCAACCTTTGCTTTCCAGTAAAGATTTTAAATTTGACTGGGGTTAACGAGATGCTTTTTTTCCCCACCTCCGTAAAAATCCACCAAGATTTGGACGTTATAAGACTCTGAAAATTGCCATTTACACACACCCAGTGTAGAGGTTTGCAACATGCTGGGTGCTAAAGAATCTGTCTGCACTGAGCATGCTCCAACCCAAGACAACAGAGCAGTTGAGCTGAATTTTCCCTTCAATATGCTGCTCATAGAAGCTGTGGTGCTGGACACTGAAGCTGAGAGCAGGGAGGCTCTTTCTGTTGTACATTCAGTGTTACCTAATTAGCCAGGCAGCCTTGAAGAAGAGAAAGCATCCCACATGAAAATGTGAAAGAGGACAGGACAAGCTGAAGTTGAGATGGATAAGCCCTGTAATTGTTCATATTTACTGAATTTACAGTGTGTGTTGGCATTAATGTATCATATTCCACAATGCATGCTATGCTGCTTATTGAAGAACTAGCCAATTAGCCCGTCCGTCATAAGACGGGATTTTCAGGTCTCTCCTCCACGTCGATCTTCTCTCCTGAGCCTCTGGTCTCTCTCTCTCTCTCTCTCCTTCTCCTTCTCATTCCACGAGGAGTACAGCTAGTTCGGATTAGAAGCCTAATCCGAACTAGCTACTCCGTGCCGCGTGTAGCCGCGCGGCACGGGGTTCGAACTGCCGGCATTTAAAAATGGCGCCGGCTGGCTTTATGCAAATGAAGCCCGGGAAATTCAAATCCCTGGCTTCATTTGCAATTGCGGTATGACTACATTACCCTCCTATTTCGAATTAGGAGGATAGTGTAGACATACCCTCTCTTAGCTCTCCTCCACCTCCTGCCTCTCTCTCTGTCTCTCTCCTTCTCTTCTCCTTCCCCTCCTGCCTCTCACTCGAGGGAGCGCGGAGCCCAAATAGCCATTTGGGTTCTGCACTCCCCGTGCTGCATGGGGAGCGCGGAGCCCAAACGGTTGCTTGCACCACTTGTTCCTGAGCAGCGGCCCTGCTGAGCGGCGCAGAAGTCATCCGAGAGCCATGGCGGGAGGCAAAGGGGGTGGGATGGTGACGTTCATGACCAGAGGGCGGGGCCTGGAGCCGCTGTCAAGCTGCACATCATCACCCTGCCCCCCTTTGCCTCCTGCCATGGTGCTTGGCTGACTTCTGCACCGCTCCGCTGGGCCACCACAGGGGAGCAGCACGGTCCTCCCGGAGGGAACAGCCAGCATTTCAGCAACAGCGCAGCCCAGAGGGAACAGCCAGCATTTCAGCAACAGCACCCCCCAGAGGGAACAGCCAGCATTTCAGCAACAGCGCAGCCCAGAAGGAACAGCCAGCATTTCAGGCAACAGCACCCCCCAGAGGGAACAGCCAGCATTTCAGGCAACAGCGCCCCCCAGAGGGAACAGCCAGCATTTCGGCGTTACAGACTCTCAGACACTGGGCTTTTATATATATGATGTTTTAGGGGCTTTGAAGAAGACTGCTAATTCTGAACTTGGTTTTCCTTTTGTGTGAATTGTTTGTAGTGAATATCTGGATGGACTCTTACTTTTTGTGAGTTGTCTGCAGATAAGCTATGATTTTTTACAAATATGCTATTTATTCAAAATTGTTCAGCGAAGTCTTTATGCAAACAAATATCAGCCTATCAGCTATTCCAAAATATTTGATTATATCTTCAAATATTTACTAATCTTCATAAGTAGTGTCTGCTTCGTCATCTGAGTCACCAGATGTTTCTATTTCTGCTAAGTGATAGGATGACAAAGTTTACTGAAGAGGATATTTGAAGATGGATACCATAAACAATTCTGGCAGGAACTTTTTGTGCAAATATATATGTGCACAAGTTGTTTCCAGACTTTCAGCTTCCCCACAATGAGTGTTTCAATTTCTTTCTGAACACTGAATGAAAAAGCAAATTCTAAACCTGTTAATTTCATACTATTTGCACATTACAAAAAGAGCCACATAATGTCACACTTTCCCATTTCCTTTTCAGTCTCCCTAATTCTTGGAGTACAGTCTCGTAATCTTTCTGTCTGTTGCTCCTATGAAAGCCAGAAGTGGTTTTAGATGAAGATAGATCTCACAATGGCCTAGACAGAACATTTCAATGAAATATCAAAAGTCTGTGTTCTTCACACAGAACGTGAAACATACTGAATGCTGATAGAATTCGAAATCTGCTCTTTGCTCTCAGTTATACTACAAAACATTTGCTCTGTGAGCATTCCATGCTGAACAAAACCATCATATTAGCTGCAGATAAAATACATTAAACAACATTCATTTTTTAATGGTGAGACGTCATAAGGCTCAGTAATACATACAAAAACAGAGATCCTCAGCTGATGTAAACTGGCAAAACTCCACAGAAGTCACAGGCTGTGTCTACATTGGCAAGATTTTGTGCAAAAGCAGACACTTTTGCGCAAAAACATGCCACCTGGCAGGGAGTTCTTGCGCAAGAACACTGACGTTCTAATGTAAGAAATCAGTGCTTCTTGCGCAAGAACTATGACGCTCCCACTCAGGAAAAAGCTCTCTTGCGCAAATGTTCTTTCTTGCACAAGAGAGCATCTACACTGGCACAGATGCTCTTGCGCAAAAGCACATGAGAAAAGCAGAAAATAAGCTAGACCTTTTATAGAGAAAATGGGAAATATATGGGGAAGATGAGACACAGAGACCAGCCATAGGAAGGAATTTGACTAATCACAGAAAGTAAAAGGAAAAAGATTCTCTTATGATAGGGTAGGCTGAGTATAAGACAGCTAAATGAGGAGAGAGCCTAGTCACAGAACAGACTGCAGATCAACCAGGAAGGTAATGAATCTTCAGAATCTGAAATGAGGCAATTAGGGGGTTGATTTCTCAAATGATGATGTAGGTCAAGTAGGGTTAGCAAAGTGTGCAAAAGGTATAAATGAAGAAATATTCACTCACAAGCAAGTCCATAGATTCCTATGAGGCTGAGACCTAAGTACGCAGACCTTCTGCCATACCTCACCCTCAGTTATGAGCATGTAAAAAATTGTCACGATACCAGACTTAAGTACTGAAGGATCTGGGATACTCATTTGCATAAATAGGCCCTTACATCTGTACACAGGCTGACAGAAGTGAGTGGACTTTCCACAAGTACGGGGGCTCTTCTGTGCAGATTCCTTTTAGACTGTGTCTAGTAAGCTGTGCACGTGTCTACAATTAAGAATGCCTTTAATGGTCTTGTGACTATACAATAATTTCTGTTTCCCTTATAGTAATTTCAATCACACTCATATTAATGGAAGATTTTATAAATAGTTCACAAATGATTAGTAGATGTTGTAAGTGTGTTACAGAAACAGTAACATATGTTTTGGATGAACATTAATGTCATCCTCTCAGATAACAGAAATAAACACCACCTGATTTAGATCACCAGTCATATATCACAAATAAAGAATGGCAAATATGCAAAGACAAAATCAAATTGTTTTTTAATAATCCCTAAACATATTAGTAAGAAGTGTTACAGATATATATAAGGAAATCATTCACCTGTTGGATGCTATAATTATCTATTACTATTTAATATTTAATATTTAAAGCATCCATTATGCATTTAACAACCATTTATAAACTACTTATAAATGCGCATTTGTCTTTAAGTTTGACCATTATAGTTTTAGTATCACTTTCTTACATAGAACTCCCCCCTCCCTTTTTTTAACTGGTGTTCCATCTACTCATTTGTTCTCTTCTCCTTTTGATAGCTATTTGTCTTTCCAAAAAGTACAGGAGAGAGTAGGAAAACATCCTAACTGCCAGGGTGGTTAAACACTGGAATAAATTGCCTATGGAGGTTGTGGAATCTCGATCATTTGAGATATTTAAGAGCAAGTTGGATAGACATCTATCAAGGATGATCTAGACGGTGCTTAGTCCTGCTGTGAGGGCAGGGGACTGGACTTGATGACTTCTCAAGGTTCTTTCTTGTTCTAGTATTCTGGGATTAACTAGTAAAAAAGTGACACTGGAGGAACATTATATCCAAGTGACCACAAGCATTGAGACTTCCTGGGATAATTTTCCATACATTTCCTTTTTTCTACTACAGGTAAGTTCAGAGTTGGCTACTGCTTGGCTGTCTGGTAAAATATCTGGACAAATTACATCATCAAACCTGTTTTGCTGTTTTCTTAGCATGTGAGATAATGAGGTTTCTTAAGAGGCATGAAAAGAACTGACATAATAGATAAAAAAGAAAGTAAATCTAAGATCGTATCTATCTGGCTATCACCAGGGCCAAAGACCAAACTTCATAAATGCAAATGTTCCATCTATACAGCTGGGAGCCAGCTGGAATCTACATTTCATCTGTACAAATGAAGCAATGATGCCTTGACTAACTTTGGCTTTTATGAGGATGCAGTCTGGTGAAACAAAGGAAGTTAGTCACATACTAGAATTTAATTTTGAAAGCAGTACGACATTAAAGTTAGAATAGCCTAAACCAGGAAATGTCCTAGGGTAATTATTAGATCCAGAGACTTAGCTCAGGCTGGGCACACATACTGAGTTCTAGCAGAGAACTCCACTGTTGTTAGGAACTGGCCTGGAATTTTCTACAGCGAGTTAATATACAGTAACATCAGCAGTTATCCCAGAAAGCCAAAAAATCTTGATAACTGGAGATGTTCTCAAGTTGAAAGCTCAATAGTAAAGCCAAAATTTTAATTTGACTTCAGCGAGAAAGGTCAGTGCTCAGAAAGAACCTTTGAAAAATCAGACAAATTATGTAGAAGGGTTTAGGAGCCTAATCTTGGGTCATCAAGTTAGAAAGTGCTCACTGATTAAAAACAACAGCAATAAAATCAAATCCTATAATGTAAGCTCACACTTCCAGAAAAATAATACTTATAATGAAGCAAAACATAAAATGAAAAAATGACTCTTTGGCCACTTCCAATAAACCTCATTCCACTTGCTAATGTGCGTTTTAAGTCAATAGTCGCATCAGACCTCTAGAGTTGGATGTTAATAGGCCTCAAATAAAAGATTAAAAAGTTGTGAATATTTTATAAGCTATTCTAATTTAAAGTGCAATTGGTCCATGAGCAGGTTTTCATGTGTTATTATTCTCATTCTTGGCTTACAAAATCATCGTGATGACAGATCATTCCAATAGACCAAATTTTGAAGAAAGTGGGGAATATATCTTCTTAATTAAAACAAAATATTCCAAACTGCTCCTATTTACCTTTCAAATTGAACAGATTCTTGGCCATCTGTTGCTGATAACATTGATTTTCATTCCTCTTGGCATCGTACCTGCTAAAGTCAGTTCATATTAATGTCAGAGATGATGATGCATAAAGAATAAAAAATGTGACCATGTTTCAGCTATTGAGGCTCAGGAGGAAGGAATACAATATTAAACCAGTGGATATCTGAACTCAGCTAAATGTATCAGATTTTATCCAAGTTTCAGGGACACTCTGTCTTCCATTGATCTGTCTCTAGCAGTTTAGTGGTTGATTCAAAAGGGACTATGTCCTTTGTGTTGAATATAAAGATAATATAAAACATTTCTGTCAATGTTTTATGGTCCAGTGATCAGTATGCAAGTATACGATGACTATGGAAAGGTTTGATATGCTGTGATGAACTGCAAAGTGACACGCTGATTGATCTGTGAGCCCAGTGGAGAAGTCAGTCAATACCAGTGAAATTCATGAAGTGTTTTTCTGCCAGTTTCACAGATACGCCATTGATGCATACCAGAGAACTAATGTTATTAGCCAAGTTGTACAGCAACATCTGCTACTTCCATAAATCAATCAGTGACAAAATAATGGGGAAGCTGCCGTTTGCTTTTTGCAGCTGGTGACAAGCTAATCATTAGCTTCTCACTATTCAACACACTCCTTGCAAATATAAAGAACCATATACTCACTTATTATTAGTTCATCATCCTTGCAAATAAAATGCATATTGACCTGGTTGCCATAATATTTAAAATGGTTTCAACTCAAATTTTACTTTGCCAATCCTTTCTCCTTTTTCCATTCGCGTTTGTGCATCAAGTTAGCTTGCTCTTCTCCATTAAATCCCTCCTAAAAGTTTACTTTTAGCTAGCCTTCTACTCCTACTTCTAAGCCCTCATCATCAATATAAGACATAAGAGGCAAAAAGTACCTAAGTTCCTTTTGATCTGGAAACATGTTACAGAAATATGGTGTAAACTGGATGTTTTAAACTGTGATTAAGGAATTTCAGGGCTTCTAGTGAAGTCACACATAGTTTTATTAACAAACCAGAGACATAATGCATAAAATAATGGAGGAGAATGCCTATAACCAAGAAGCAGCATTCCTAGCCTAAATAATTCCTCCTCTTGCCCCTTAGTATGTCCCTATATTGTTTAATTTAGGGCCTAATCTTGCTTTGATAGAAGTCAAAGGTAGAACACCCTCTAGTTATGGGAGTAAGATCCAGCCATTTAGTTGTAAAGGGGCACAAACATCACTACAAGTTTATATCAGACCAACAATTTCCACAGAAAAGCCCTTAGGAAACATAGGAATTGCTACTTTTGATCAGACCAGTAATTCATTTAATCCAGTGTAGTCTCCTTACTAAAGGTGCCTCTGCTTATTTTCTGGGAAGACCCTGTGTGCTGCGATCTAGCCTCACAGACTACAATTTCCATGAAACCTTGGGAAAAACAGGAAGGAAGTGACTCTGGTGTGGAAGATCAGGGTCTCTCCAACTGCATGAGAAGAGAGGCCTAAGAGACTCTGCCCATGGATTTTGGAACAGAAGGGGAGCCAGACTGCTGTGGAGGAGTTTTATCCAATCCAGTGGCTGTTAGGGTACGTCTACACTAGCCCCCTAGTTCGAACTAGGGCGGCTAATGAGGGTGACCGAAATTGCAAATGAAGCACGGGATTTAAATATCTCATGCTTCATTAGAATGTTCCCGGGAGGTTGCCATTTTGGAAACTGACTAGCCCGGAATAACTGGCCGCGTCTACATGCAGCAGTGAAACAGGAGCTCGAAGTAAACCCCTTAACTCAAATTAGCTGTTAAACATCATTCCACGAGGAGTAACAGCTAATTCGAGTTAGGGGTTTATTTTAAACTCCCGTTTCACTGCCGCGTGTAGACGTGGGCAGTTATTCCGGGCTAGTCAGTTTCCAAAATGGCGACCTCCCGGGAACATGCTAATGAAGCGTGGTGTATTTAAATCCCGCACTTCATTTGCAATTTCGGTCACCCTCATTAGCCTCCCTAGTTTGAACTAGGGGACTAGTGTAGATGTACCCTTAGAGTGCAGCTACAGACTGGGCCTAGATGCCTTTGGAACTGGGATCTAGCAGGCTGCTTCTGATAGGCACAGTATGAGACTGTGAGTAACTGGGCATCTTTGGGGAAATGCTGCCTGGGACAGACCTCAGAGATACAGACTAACTCTGGGTTCAAAGAGAGGCAGAGAGGCCAAGCCAGTGAACAAGAGCTGCTGCATAGCTTGGACCCACATACACCCTACCTTTATAGAATCTTCATTACAGCTGCAGTTCTTCAAGCGCGCCCACGCAAGCAAGAATCTGGGACTCTGAGTCCAGGAGTGTGCACACTGGGGTGGGATAAATATTGGCAGCTAGATAAGTTCCTTTTACTTCTGTGTACTTTGTTAATTGATGTTATTCACTGTTAATTTGTTAAAGCCTGTTTCTTTAAGTTAAGTAAAGGTTGTTCATTCTAATGCAATCTATTAGATGTATATTATTTATGATTTGTAATTGTTGTCCTGGAGTTAGAGCAGGTTTATTGCTGGAATAAGTTTCTTCCTGGAGGCTACCAAGGCACACCAGTGTGTACAGGGCCAGCCAGGTGGAGGCACCGCCATTGTACATTCTTTATGAGCAAGGGACTGCAGCAAGGGGGTGGATAGGTTTTCCCCAACCAACCATAACCACCACTGGGGTACTCAGGATCTCCTTTTATGTCAAGACCATCAGGCGCCCCGGCACACCTGTGAGCATGACCTGCTCCCGAGTAACCTAGGGAGGAAAAAGGGGCTACACCAGTATCCTCATTTCAACAGTGTCCAATATGCTTCAGAGAATGTACATATACCCCTACAACCACCATGTGGGATAACCATCCCAAACTGATAGTTTCCCCCAACCCTCATTACTAAGACAATGGCCACTGCCCTGAATCATGGGAATGTCTATCTTCCAAATCTCATGTTTATTTTTTCATATTTAGTATGACAATGCTGGATTATATATGTAATCCTCCAGTGCCAAAGAAAAGCTTGTTAGGATACAGTGTGAGGGCCACGTGTGCAGAAGTCAGTATATTATTTTGTCTGACTTGGATAAAAAGTACCAAAGTTCCTTTTGACCTGGAAACATATTACAGGAAAGATGGTGCAAACTCGATGTGTTTAAACTGTGATTAGGGAATTCCAAGGCTTCTAATGAGGTCACAAATAGTTTTAGTAACAAACAAACATGCCAAGATGAGAGGAAGATGTTGTAAATGGAACCATGGGATAATTGTTTTGACTGCTTAGTTCTTATGAGATGGGATCACATGGCAAGCTCTTTTAAAAGGAAGATGCAAGGGGCATAAGGAGAAAGGTGATACTATGTATCAGTTGGCTTCAACATCATGGTTGTCACCAGCCCAACCCTGCTGAGGCCCAGGAATTTCTCATCTAACCACTGGGCTTTTACTTGTACTCAAAGAACTAGCAAGAAGAGAGAACCAGATTACATCAGCATCTCCATCAGGTTGAGCTAAATTTTAAGCAACACTTGTACCAAGTGAAGGTTCCTTCTGTAAGGTGTTAATTTCCTCCCCAACTTAACCTTATCTCCTTAACATTTGGTGTTTGCCTTCTAGGAGGGGAAAAAAAGGAGGTCAGAAAGCACGAGTGCCTCTTTCTTGCACATGAACCACCTGCTCACCCCCATCGCATCTCAACAGATCTGGTGTGGAGCACAGGAAGGAAACAAGGATAGGGAGAGCAAAACTTTGGGAAGGCCACAGATTACAGGAGGACATTGAGGGCATGTTGGGCGGTATATCTGAAGTGGACGAATGAACCGGAACTATGAAGCTGAGGTCTTAGAAGGAGCTTGGCTCGCCAGGAGGAGGAAAATGAACATGCTGGGCGGAATATAGATTATCTGTTGTGATGCAAGGTGATGTTGTGATATAAGGTATACCAAAGACTGATGCAATGATATACGAGCTCAAAAATTAGGATGGCTAATTCCAGGCTCTTCCCCTGACCCAGATAACTACATCTGTGCTGTAGAGCTCACATGGCAACTTATTCAGACTTACATGGTATATTAGTTCAATTATTGCTGAGTTCATTTCATTTACTTCTGTGCCACAGGCAAAACATAACGGTAATTACTAATTTTGCTGCTTCTAACCCTTGGGAACTCCTTCAGGCCTAATGAATGGGCCACTAGTATCACACATTATTGTAGGAAGGGTTAGGGGAGCATAAATGGGAATGTAAACATGTCCAAATATGGACATGGGAGAAATTAGAATGACCAAAAATAAAAAGAGTACAATGATGGAAGGCTTGATGTTCAGAAATGCTTATATAAAAGAAAAGAAGGAGAAAAGAATGAATTTATTCACTGGGTGATATTTTATCACATACTATTTTAGGTGGTATAGTTGCAAGCTTTGAAGGAACCATCTGCTTTTCTGACAGTTCACACTTAAAAGTAGATTATTTTTCAAGAGATGATCAATTTTCAGAACTAATGCTGTATGATGTCCCCCTCCCTCCTAAAAAAATTCATATTTTCACTGAAGGGTTGAAGAACTTTTAAAAATTAAGACTTTGCTTGCAGGGTTGTTGTAGCTATGTTGGTCCCAGTGTATGAGAGACACCTTGTAAGTGACATAACACCATTTCCTGGACCAACTTCTGTTGGTGGAAGGGGCAAGTTTTTGAGCTTCAAAGAACTAAAGAATTCTTCTGTGATGCTCATAGGCTTGTCTCTTCCTACAACTGATGTTGGCTCAATAAAAGGTATTACCTCACCTAAATATATACAGTCTCTCTAAATATATACAGATATTGCCTCTGTTTTAAAGGTGGTTTTACAATGTAGTTGTTAAACTATGAAACCACACCACAGAACAAGCTAGAACCAGTGGAGCCTACCTTCCTCCGGTGGGATGGCACAATAAAAAAAGTTTCAATATTATGCTTCTTCAAGAAACTGTTCCTTTCATGGCCGTATCCTGGTTCTACCTCATAGTCACCATTTAGGCACTCTAAAGTGGTCTTTGTTATGTGAACTTTCCTAGGGAGAAAGACAGGAAAAAATTTATGCAATGATTTACCACGAGCCAGTACTTATTCATTTGGGTGAGATCCACCACTATGCAGAGGGCCAATACAAAGGTCGATTACACACACAGATAATAAGTGGCCTTTTGTTGTAGGGCAGCTAAATTTTGTCAGCCAACCAGAAAGTAGAGGAATTTTAGCATATAAACTTCCTATATAGCAAATGCTGTGAACAAATGTGAGTAACTATAGAGTCTTGTTGATTTTACAAAGTATGCAGGTATACATGTTATATTTCAAGTTCTCTGGCATTCTAAGTGTTTACTAAACTGCTTGTGGGATATATTAGCCCTCCATTTGATGCATGCAACTCCACTCTTTAAATTTTTGTAATGGATGTTCTTTTTCTGCTACATAAACGTCAAGTTTTTGTTTTCACTTTTCCATCCATTTACAACATTAAGGGCTTGCCTCCATAGGTGTACTTGAGAAACTGAAAGTCAACTTTCAAAGTGGATTAGTTAAACCATGTTAAGCCTCTGGGTGGACACTCTAATTCAGCACTGAAGTGACCTTAATTCAATTGAGCATAATTCACTTTGAAACTAAAATAAAGCTATACTGAATTATGGTCAATTTACTTCTGAATAAGAGAGTCCATTTAGGGGGTTAATGAAGTTTAATCCACTCACAGTTGGTTAATTTGGATTAATTTTCCTGAGTGTCCCCATGTAGAAAGTTTTAATTCAGCCATCCCATTCTGTTTTTCCACGAATGCCAGATAGGTTTCTTCTGGTTGGTCTATTTTTCCTAGAAACATGTTTATACTTTTTTTCCATGCTACTCTTTATACATGCAACATCTTCATAGAAATTAACTATAAAGATATTACTTCTCTAAAGTTTTTTCGATTTCTTTTTACTGTGATGCCTTAAAAGTTTCCAAAGCAAATCAAACTACAAAAATCATCTCAAATAAACAAATACCAATCAAGAAAGAAATTTCTCATCTTAACCACAAGAGTTACCAGGCCCCATTCCTCCCTGTTCAATAGAACACACACCGTTTTGTAAAAATCCAACAAATCTTCATTGGATACGGAGGGTCCTGTTCTCACACATGTGTACGCACCTAACTTGTGTATAAAAATGCTCAATGCATCCTTGCAATTTCAGTTCTCGCTAGGACCCATATCCAATTCAATTACTGAGTGTTATTAAAAGCATGATTTGCACATATACACTGAATATTTGGATACATATGTTAGGCACAAACTAATGTTTGCAAGGTATTGGGCATGACTAACTTTGAAAATCTGACTTTTGTATTGGTAATAACAAGCCCTGTAGTTAGATGCACAAATGGACATACCTTCCTCTACAATACATGGAGGTAACTCCATTTTACTGATAGGAATATTTAGCTCTTTCTTGACTGAAACTATCATTGTTTTATTCCTACCCTTCATATTTGATGATTTCTAGTGAAAAACATATTCAGAGGACAGCTACATTTTATCAGAATTTTGTTCACATTTGCTTCTCTTAATCATTACTAATAGAGATCTGCAGGCCAATCAATCCTAGGCTATGCCTACATTATGGGGCTTTATCGGAAAAAGGTACGCAAATTGCACTTTGCAATTTGCGTACCTTTTTCTGATTTTTTTTTGGAAGATGCTTTTCTGAAATTTGGCCCATCTACACTGGGCCAAATTTTGGGGAAAAAAACCCTCTTTCGAAGAGTCCTTCTTCCTTGTGGGAGGAGGAAGACAGGGCTTCCAGAAGAGCGTTCCCTGGACACGGCAGAGTTTTTCCGGGATACCTTCAGGTATCCCAGAAAAACCCCATAGTCTAGACATAGCTCTAGTGTTCTTCAAATGTTTGTACAGCAGCCTCAGAGCTCATAACCTGAAACACCCATACATATCAGTTATCGTAGTAAATGGCTTTGCAAAATACTTTCATTTAAAGAGAGAAATAATGTATGCTCACATACAGGGCTGTAGAGGTTTTTTTCTGAGACTTACCCAGGCAATCCTCCAGTTTCCATTACATTTGCCAGAGTCACATCGTTTGACCAGACATCATATTGCCATTTGCGGAGACCTAAGACCCCGCAAAGCACTCTGCCTGTGTGTAGTCCAACTCTCATGTTGAGATCCACTTCAGTGGCTTCTGCTACAGACCTGAAAACAGATGGTATCAGATCTTTAGAGAAGAACATTCCTTTCCATCATATCCTGGTCTCTTTCTCTCAAGACTTATTGTTTCAGCTTATATACATATTCCCAGTTTCAAATAAATGGTTTTTAAAAATTTCAGACAAGTGACACAGCAAGCTAAGGTTCTTGCCTTCCCAAGCTTTGGGGAAAGTTCAAACTCTGATTCATACTACTACCAAAATAGATGTTGTGAAAGATGATTTCGCCTGTAGTTCCCCCTCCCCTCCCATGAATCAAAATCTCAGTACCCCATAGTGGTACCTGGAACCTGGCTGCTTCATGCTAGTTGTAAAATACAAACTCAGACAGCTGTGTGCTAGATGGGCAGTTACACTGACAACAGAACAGGGAAGAGAAATGATCCCAGCAATAGAAAAGTTGCTGACACCACAGTGTCCACAGTGGTAGATTTCCCATCGGCAGAATACCCTATGTGTCTGTCTATAGAACATTTTAAAAGCTGGTTTATGTTCTCCGAGGCTATGTCTACACTGCAGGCTTTTGCCAGCAGAGAGTATGCTAATGAAGTGCTCATTAGCATTTGTCGTGCTGTCATTTGCATATTCTTAGCCGATGCTTTTTGCACAAGAGGTTTTTGTGCAAAACCAAGCAGCGTAGATGGGTCCGTTTTGCACAAAATCCCCCTTTTGCGCAAGATTCTCATGCCTTTTGCGCAAAACGGATCTGTCTACACTGCTTGTTTTTGCACAAAAACCTCTTGCACAAAAAGCATCAGCTTCATTAGCATGCTCTCTGCTGGCAAAAGCCTGCAGTGTAGGCATAGCCTTATTGTTCTTGCTTTGTTTTATTTCCTTTCACACCTATAAAAAACACTTTTTGGCCGCTTAAGATGATGGTAAGTTTACCAAAGATCTAAACCAGCAGTGGGCAATGTTCACTAGTGCAATCAGCACACAGCTCACTTCATGTACCCTTGCTTTATGTGCGTGTTACTTGAATAATACCAGTAGGAAAACAACTATGTGGATGGAAACCAATAGAATCTAGTAACCCTGCATGGAGAACACAACAAACAAAATGTCTTGCAGGCCACATATTGAAACTTGATGGACTCATGTGGACTGCAGGCTGCCCACCACTGATATAAATAATAAATAATAATAATAATAATAATAATAATAATAATAATAATAATGTTTTATTTCTTACGAAAGAGTGAGTATTTTTATCCCAAGCTTCCAGCACCAAATTAAATTTTGATTTGAGTTTCAGGGTTGAATGAATCTAACAATTTATAGCAAAATCCATTCAAACATTATCTTGCACCTAATTTTACCCAGAAAAAAAACACAGGGCTAAAACAATGGGGCTTTAATTTATATTGTCCCAGGGTCATTTGAAATTTGGTTGAAGTTCATTTGAAAAGTCTGCTCCTCTTACTAAACCTTGTGGGAACTTGGTACGTGATTGAAGTTTTGCAAATTGTACTATGTAGTTCTAGTTGCCATCTTCTCAGTATTTGTCATTACATTTCTTGCAAAGCTTAGATCTTTTATCAAAATAAACAGTACACACTTTACTTGTAACTCAGCTGATCTAGTGACAGCCAAAGTGTGTTTATCTCTGTCTCACACTTATTTACCCACAGTTTTTTCTGTGATAATTTTTCCTGTTCCCAAATGTGTATTTACGTTAGGCAGCTATGACAGGTGACAGCAAACTGATGGTGGAATCAAAAGAAAATTGTTGAAACTATCTTATTAAGTGTAATTTTAACCCGACATGCATCCAACCAAACATATTTAAATACAGTATTACAAGGGATCATTTTCAAATGAATATAAAAATAGACAACATTACTTTTAGAGTTCCTTCATTTCATAGAAAGCATCTATTCTATTTAAACAGCCTAGTTTTGTGTTAGAGGTTGGCGAATGTTTATGGGTAAAGGGATTTCACCATAAGCTGTTGCATAGGGCACTGAGGAGGAGGTTAATCTTGTGGGTAGAACACTAAACTGGAATTGAAGAGATCTGGCATCAATTCATAGCTCCAGGCCAGACTTAGGTAAATCACTTAATCTCTCTTGTGTCTCTGTTCATAGTCTGCAAAATGGAAATAACATCCCCCAGCCTTTGTCTGCTAATGACACAGTGGCTGGTCTCTAGGTGTGATTGTAATACAGATTCATAGCAATGATAATAATATGTCATGGAGGAGACGCTGATCACCTTCTGCACTAGGGTGAATTCCATCTACGCTTTTCTCTTTGTGCATCAGAGAAAGTCCTAAACAATAAACATCAATAGCAATGTTTATCTCCCCTAATTTACTTCTTTATTCTGTAGTATTTGCTTGGCATGCTATGATTAGTTTTACTATTTGATGAACAGCTCAATTTCTTTGATTAAAACTTATTGAAGTAAAAACTAATTTTTTCTAAGAGTCTCTGATTGTTTAATTTCCTCCTTACAATGATTCATATTTAACACGTCAGTAATCATTTTCTTGTATTAATTTCCTTACTGCTCTCAAGATTTCAGATTCAAAATCTGTCCCTCACCAGTGCACACAAACAGGATATGCCAGTCCTGATCAGTACTCCCTGTAAGCTGAGCACTTGTGGGGCTGCTCAGGAGAGATTCACATGCTGTCCAGCTGATTAAAAGCATGCCCACAGCCAGGTTTTGTTTCTACTGGTGGTGCATATTCGTACATGCCTTGGTGCACATAAAAAATATTCTGCCAATGGAAATTATTCTGCACATGGATGGAAAAAATTTGAATATGGATGGAAAAGATTAGAAGGGAGAATTAGGTCCTGATCTTTGTGCTTCTGCGTGTAGTTAGGATAGCTATCCAGAAATACACAGGGCTATATTTTGTCTAATCCTGTGAGGCCACTCAGGAAAGTGGGATCTTCCAGTCACACAGCCTTCTCTGATTGAGGCTCAGGCACACAAGACCGTTCCCTCACCTCACCTCTGTGAGCAAATGGGCATGGTGAAGTGCCAGTAAGGAATAGGAGGAATGAGGCAAAGTCTTGACTCCACCCTCCATGCGTGAGACAGCACACATGGCCCGACTTAGGCTACGTCTAGACTGCATACCTCTTTCGAAAGAGGTTTTTTCGGAAGATACTTTTGAAAAAACCTCTTTTGAAAAAGAGCATCTAGACTACAACCAGTACTTTTGAAAAAACAAGCCACTTTCTTAAAAGAGAGCAGTCTGGATGCTCTCTTTCGAACAACCACAGTTTGCACTACATAGCGCTTTTTTTTCGAAAGAGCACTTTCGAAAAAAGGCATTCTTCCTTGTAAAACGAGGTTTTCCGTGGTCAGAAAAACTGCTGCATTCTTTTGATTTACTGTCAACAGAATGCGGCAGCAGTCTACATGCAGGGGAAGTTTTTTCAAAAAAAGCCACTTTTTTAAAAAAAATCCTGTAGTCTAGGCACACCCTTCTTGTGGCAGTGAGGCTTCATCTACACTACAGGTATTTGTCAGCAGAGAGTATGCTAATGAAGTGCTCATTAGCCTTTGTCACGCTCTCATTTGCATATCTCTGCTGATGTTTTTTGCGCAAAAACAAGCACTGTAGATGAAGCTGTTTTGCACAATAATACGTTTTTGCACAAGATCCCTTATGCCTCAAAAAAGGAGGTATACAGGATCTTGCACAAAAGGGTTTTTTTTGCGCAAAACAGACCTGTCTACACTGCTAGTTTTTACGCAAAAACCTCTTGCGCAAAAAGCATCAGCAGAGAATATGCAAATGACAGCACAAATGCTAATGAGAACTTCATTAGCATACTCTCTTCAGTGTAGATGTAACCTTGAGTAACCCAAGAAAGAGTGAAGTAACATGATCATTCAATGTAGGAAGCTAGCAAAGGAAGAATTTTGACTGAATTGTAATATCTTTCCTTCTGTAGTAGCGTAGCTACCCATGTGCAGGGTTGAGTCTGAAGATTAATTCTAGCCTGCAGAAATTTACATTTTACACAAGCAGGAATTGTAATTAGTTATTAAAGTCCAAGTTAATGGGACAACAACTGACAACAATCTATTGCCCTGAAACTGCAAACACTTATACATGAGCTTAACAGAGCAGCACACTCCACGGTTAATGTCTCAAATGGGACATAACATTTTTGCTTCTCTTTCTGGAGGCAAGTGGCCAGTTGGGGTGAAATTTCACACAGGGTTAATGTTATGCTGTTTGAATTTTCCATGTAGGTTTTAATTTCGTTTCTCCTCAGACATTTTACTGTGAAGCTTATGAATTTGGCCTCTGGCTGAAATTTCCCTGTGGCAACTTTTCATTGTTAACTGATATCTCTTTGAAAACATTGTCTCTTTACCTGTAACTTGGCAGAGAAGCAGACACTGATGAAGAATGATATAATGTTCAGGTTTTGTTTTGTTTTTTTGGTTGAAAAAAATGGTGTAATTTTTAGCATTCATTCACATTATAGACAAGAAGTTTCTACCCTATACACACAATTTGATGGGTGCTAGGAATACACAAGTCTGATTAATTAAATTTGAAAAATAATTCAGCTCTTGCTCTTATGATATAGTGCTGTATATGTGGCTCCAGAGTTTTTACTCCAAAAATCTGTCAATTTTGTATTTAGTTCAAACTGACCATTTTCAACATTCAACTAAGACCACGATCCTATGCATACCTATGCATATGCTTATTTTAACTCATGTGAGCAGACCCGTGATGCCAATTCTCATGAGTAAATGTAAGTACAGGTATGAGTATTTCAAGATTAGGGCCTTACCAGCCTTCATATATAAAGCCCTGCAAACCCATGGATATCCACTTTATATGTGCAGGTATCCACATCCATGGGTGCAGATACCCACAGCTCATTATTGCAAATACGGATATCCACTGATAGCAATTTTTATCTAGAACCTTGCAAATTTGTGGATATCTGCTTTATGTCCATGGGTATCCACATTTTTGCAGATTTCAAATACCAATTATGTAACTTTGCAGGGCTCTATTCATATAGTCTAGTCACATAACACAGAAGTTGCGCATTATCTGGAGTCCAATATCTACACGTATGTTTGCATACATTATTTTCTATTTACAAAATACTAAAAACTCTTTCATCTTGAAAAAAAATGTCAAAAGTCACATTAAATTAAAGAACAGGGGAAGGAAATATCCCTCAAAAAGAGAAAAGAGGTACAATGTATCAAGACCTGGAAGAGAAATTTGTTCTTTCCTCTGCTCTAAATGTCATTGAAGAAAGTAAAAAAACTCATCTTTTAAGGAAATGCACTTTTAAAATAGGAGCACTGTAGCATAAAATATCTGCAAATTCTAGTTAGATATCTCAAAATATAGTATAAATATTGCATTACTGATTACGACTTATTGAAGAATGTGATCTTTGCAATGTATTCATGGATCATGAAGAAGAATGTGCTTTGAACAAATAACCATTTGAAATTGTTCAATTAACACAAAATCTAAATTGTGAATGTATCTTTACACTCTTTCCAGAGACTGCAAAATGGGCCAGTGATATTGGATCATTATTGAAGCCAAGCAGAAAAAAAAAATTGTTCAAGAATATTCATTCAAATTTAAAATTCTCAGTTTGCTTTCACTGTATTTTGCAATTACTTTCCATGAATTTTCCAGCAAACATGAATAATGAAGTATATTAAGCACCTGTTAATAAATACACACACTGAACACATTTCAGAGACAAAATTTCAGTGTCTCCTCTCAATGCTGTGACATTTTTGTCTAAGCAAGGGGTGGGGAACCTTTTTTGGTGTGGGGGCACTGACCCACAGAAAAATCAATTGGGGGCTGCACACAAGTGGGAAAAATAACCCCCCAAAACCCTTCACTGACATGGCCCACAACTGAGAAGGAAAGAGACTCCCCACATACCCCTTCTACACCAAAGCCTAGGGGGCCTAGCCTAGTGGATTTTGTACTCCAGTCCTGCAGTGGGGCAGCAGGGGGGCAGGGGAAAGCTACACACTCCATGTCTACACACCAGGCAGTTATTTCAAAATAATGTCAAAATACTGTCAAGTTGGAGTACTTCTGACTCCGACTCCTGTAAACCTCACCGAACGAGGAGTAAGGGAAGTGGGAGGAAGAGTGCTCTATTTCAAAATAAGTGCTGTGTAGATGCTCCCAATTTCAAAAAAAGTTATTTCGAAATAAGCTACACAATTAACATAGTTCAATTTGCAGAGCTTATTTTGAGTTAAGCCCTGAAGTGTAAACACACCCTAAAGGATTACCCAGTGGAGGCACCCAGTGGGAACAGTGAATGAGCAGGAGTCAGGAGCAGCTATTAACTTAAGATCCCTCTAACTCCCCCTCCCCACCCAGGGTGGGAGGCGATTCAGCTTTGGACTCTGGGGGTACATCTACATAGCAGTTATTTTGGTATTATATCCTTTATTCTGAAATAATGGAATGCGCTTTCTACACAAGAAGCCTGTTATTTTGAAATAAATTCAAAATAATGGGCTTCTTACTCCGACTTCCTGTAAACCTCATTGTACAAGGATTAAGGAAGTCAGCGGTGTACTCAGCAGGCAGTTATTTCGAAATAATGTCAAAATGCTGTCAAGCTGGAGGATTTCTGTAACCCTCATTGTACAAGGATTAAGGGAAGTTGAAGAAAGAGTGCTCTATTTCGAAATAAGCTACGCAATTGACATAGCTCAAGTTGCATATCTTATTTTGAATGAAGCCCTGCTGTGTAGATGCACCCTTGGAACTATTGTAAAGGCTGCTCACTAATTATGCTCTAAGGCCCTAGCACAGGGCTTTGCTTAGGGGGAAAAAGGTAAAGGCAGGCCAGGAGTGTGAATGGAGTATGTCTGCAACACACTATGCAATGGTCATTTTCTGCCTGTCTGAGCCTATAGGACGCCATGAGACATGGAATGTCTCTTTGCTGACTCAGAATATAAAGTGGGGTAAAGTGGCTTAAACCCACTTTTCTCCACATTCCAATCCATTCTTGCTTCAAATTCAAGGAAGAATCTTTCCTTATACCATGATCCTGTTTGTTCCCACAGTTAAACAGCATCGAACCAGGTGAGTAATGGGATGAGAGACTGCCCAGGAACACTGAGAGGTGCTGCTGGGAGGGCTATTCGTGATCCAGCAGATGGCATGCTTCCCTCTGTGCTGAACCTGTGTCTCAGCATGAGACTGGAGCGTGTTATTGCCATCAAGCAGAAGAGAAGCATACCCTGGGATAGTGATTAAAAATCCCTCAAAACTTTTCACAAGTTTATGAATGTTAACCCCAGTGTTCTGGCCACATTCCTGCTGTAATATTTATCTCCTCTTTACCCATATTTTGTCTTCATTTTCAACTGGATACATGTCCTGTGGCATTATTGAATGCGGTTAAATTATCCCCACATTTCATCCCAGAAGAGGCTATATTTCCAGTCAGAGGGGTTCTTTATATGTAACTTGTATATTAGTTTTTTATATATTTTGGATGCTTTGGGATGGTAGATGCAAGTTATTATTTTCTGTTTAAAGATTCATAAATCTGCCACCTTTAAACTAGGCTGAGGCTCCTGCTTTTATCCACTCTACTGGGAAGTAGCCAGCAGCTTGGAAAAACTTGACAGTTGTATAATAAATATACCCCAGCGGTTACATCATAAATATATGATTTTTGAAACTAAAATATCCTTGTAAATAATACTGATGACTGAAATCTTCAAGGAGGCCAAGCAATTTAAATAAGATGAAGAGAACGAATCCCTGGCTTAAAAACTATTAAAGAGTGAGATGATGCCACCTGCCACATACTGATTAGAAACTAAAAAAATATGGGCATATTTAACTGTGTCACTAATGAATTTGATAAACAAGATTTATGGGCAGAATTCACAGCCATGCTTTAGGCCAACAAGTTCTGTGTAGTATTTAACCTGACCAAGTCTCACTTAAGCCATTAAGGTAAGATTTAAATTGGGGCATACACCTTCTCCTGTACTCCTGCACAGGGATGAAATTTGCCCTGTTACCATAGCAATATGTAAGAATTCCACATGCAGAACAAGGATAGGATATGCAACCTAAGCATTTTACTATAAGTAGGACATTCCTGGTCTGGCACCCTTGGGACCTGAGTGATCCTGAATCACGGAATTTGCCAGACCAGGGGAAGTCAAGGCCCCTTCCTGGTTGTTGGCCCTGATCCCCTGCCGACTCTGCTGCCCTAGCCCACTCTGCTCTGCAATCCCACCTGGAGTCAGGGCTGTACTCTCCACTGCACTGTGGGCACCAGGCCCTGCTGCCTCCGCCCAGCCAGAGCTGTGCTCCTGGGCACTGCTGCCTCTAGCCCAGGAGGGGCTGTACTCCCCACTGTGCCAGCCCACCTGAGGCTGTACTCCGCGCCATAAGCCCAGCTGGGGCTGTGCTCTCCACTCCCAGCCCAACCCCTGAACCTGGCCAGTCAAGGATCTCTAGTCCAGCAATATCCATGGTCCAGCCAGAGCACGGAAGTTGCCGGATCAGAGAATCCCAAATTTTAGAGGTTTAACCTGAACTATAAGGGTACATCTACATTGCATTCCTCCTTCGAGAGAGGAATGCAAATGCAGACAAATGAAATTGCTGTTTGAATTTCCCGCGCTTCATTCGCATAATCGTGGCCGTCCGCTTTTCTGAAATTCTGTATTTTGAGGGGAAAAAGGGGTTATTTAAGAGAGAAACCTTTCCTTCAAAATAACCCTTACTCCTTAAAAAAGACATTTATGGGGTTATTTCGAAGGAGTGGTTTCTTTTCAAAATAATCCCGTTTTTTTCTCGAAATACAATATTTTAGAAATTTTGGAAAAGCGGACGGCCACAATTATGCAAATGAAGCACGGGAAATTCAAATCCATGCTTCATTTCCAATTCATTTGTCTGCATTTGCATTCCTCTCCTGAAGGAGGAATGCATTGTAGACATACCCTAAGAGAGAAGCCTTCCACATGGACCATGGGCTGATCTGGATTATGCATTTGAAGAGATTATTCTGAGGAAGAAAGAAGGCAGGGCAATGAGGATATTTGCAGTAAGTTTCTTAGAAAAATCTCATAATACCTCTTTGATCACCCTACTGGTAAAAAAGGAGAAGCACCATCAAAAAGAACATTGACACATTACGAAGCACAGACCATATTATCCTAGGCACTACACAAAAATGTAGTAAACAGTTAAATATAGTAACAATTAAATAAGTACACAAGTGCTTGTAATATCAGGGTCAGCCTGAAAGAGCTTGGGGTCTAAAACCCTAATACTTCAAGCTCTTCTTTAACTTTGTACATGTGAGTGATCCCATGAAACAAATAGAACTACTCACATGTATAAGTGTTTGGAGGATCAGGGACTAACTCTATACACTGAAGACTTTTTTTGAACCTCCTTGAGTTCCTGGAAATTAGAATTGTCTATTGGTATTAGCTAATCTTTAAACCTTTTCAGAAGATCCACCAGGTGAATATCAAATAGCTCAATCAGATGATTTTTCATTTCATTGCGTAATGTGAGAAGGCTGATACTAGGAAGAGAAAAAAGGTTTCCAACAATTTATACCAGCAATACACACCTTCTGCACTAGGGCAAATAGACCTTGAGAAGCCCACTAGTTCTACAACTCTGACATTGCTTGAAATGAAGGATAATTAAAATACCTAAAATGTTTCCGCATCTCATGGAACTGATGGAAGAATCTGCAGATATGGAATCATTAACCAGACTGATGGGCAACAGTTAAATTTGAAATTCAAATTCCATTATAAACTGGGCCTTCATCCCCCTTTTTCATTTGCTCATTGCACTCTCAAACTAAATTCCTCTGGGGTCTGAAATTTTCCAAGCTTGAACTGCACAGAAGTAAAATAATACATATTTCTTTCCCATACTGCAACAAAATCTGCTTAGCTGCTCTTGAGTTCTGTGAGTGTCTGCTGGCTTGGCTATATATTCCAATCAACCTAATCTCTGCACACATGGCCAACAATGTCTGACTAAATAATGCTTCCAGTCACAGTTTTATGACTGTGCCTCAGTGTCCCCTTTAGTTGCCTATTCCCTGCCTCAGTTTCCCCTTTATGCAAAGCCAACTGCCTGTCTGCATTTTTCCAACCTTCTCAGGAAGGCCTCTTGCCTACTGTATTTCAGGCCCTTCTTTTAGGGCACTGGTTCATTAATTCAATCAAACCTCACAATCAGTGCAGGCTGCTGGGACCCAGAGGCCTTTCATTCTATTCCCCTATTTTTCTATTCCAAGGCTAGTCATAAGAGTCAACCTCTCTCTTGCACACATATCCCGCCTTTTTCAACCGAAAAACTTAGCCCTTTATCAGACCTTTCTGACCCCTCTCCAGGCAAGTTTGATAAACTAAATAGGGCTGTTTGGTCTCGAGCTCGTGCTCCTTAAAGGGGCAGGCCACACTTGTACACTCATATCAAAACAAGGAACATTTTTGTATTGATTTCAAAGGCAACAATAGCTATTCCTCTCCCCCCCCCCCACCTCTTCTGATTTCTGTCATGGTCACAGGTTATACATTAATTAAACTAACAGAAGGCATATGCAGCAGGTCTGGGTCTTCTAATCCTTACTCACACAAGTAGTTCCATTGAAATCAATGGGATTATTTAACATATGTGAAAAACAATGAATTGGCTTCAGCCAATTTAACTTCATAAATCTGATACCATCGATTACAGTTCTGTCAACCCTGACTCTTCATCTTGCCCTCTCCCACCATCTCCTAATCTCCAATGCACACACTGTGCTGTCTTTTCCAATGTAGTAATGCCTGTCAAAAAGAAAATGCTGAAATTGCTTGTTAATGATCTTCTACCATGAGTTTTCATTGACTATGCCTAGATAATATATAGCAGCCCATCTGCTTCATTCCCTCTCTTTTAATTTGACTTTTTATTGATGTTTACTTTATCATAACAGACAATAAATGCGAACATAAAAAGAGAATATGTGCCATTTCTAATATTAGCATGAATGAGATATTAAAAAAGAGGATAGCTCAAGTGATTTAGTTAGGCTACATATATACACATGAAAGAGAGTCCCAGTAATGAAATTATAGATTAACTTTCATAATTAAAATATGTAAGAAGAAGAAGCAGTGCCTTTGTGTACATTTTAAATGAGAAATTCACAGAATCTGTAGAAGGTCAATGTGTCTATCTCCACTTCTTCCCAATGCAAGGAACATCTATAAATGGAACATCTATGCATCTCAGAAGGAATGTTATGCATAGATGGCTTTGTAGAATACATTCATTTAGTCAAGGCAATATTGATTCTGACCCTATTGTGTATATCTGAATTACTGAACTATTCCTTATTACTATGTTTTAACTCTGTTTATATAACATCCTTCAAGTAATAATTATTATTATTACACAGTATAAGAAACAAAAATATATCTTTAGGTTTGTATATGGCTTTTCATCCTATAATGTTTTACAAATTTCATAATATATACATATACCACAGGAATTTATACTGAATGGATAGATGGCTGAAAATGGACAAGTTTAGCCAAACTCTTAAAATGTTGGTTGTTTTGAGTAAAGGGACATAGGAACTAATCATGCCTGAACCAGTTTGTTACAAGGAGATAGAAATGGAATATAGCCACCTGCTGTATCAGGTTGTTCTCCTCCTTTATCCGCACTATGGAATTCTCCTTCAAGGAAATCTCATGGAGTCATACCACCACGAAGCTCCAGAGTGGGTATGGAGATATAAAATTGTGTGTCTATTTAGGGGTGGGCAATAACATGGCAGCAGTTTACTAGGGTTATCCCTGGTGGGCCACCACTGCTATAATTACTGCACAGCCACAGGCACCAGTGCTCACAGCTCCTTTTGGCCATGGATCATTGTTCCTGGCCAATGGGAGCAGTGAGAAGCAGTGTGGACCAGGGTACTGATTCCTGCAACTCCCATTGGTCAGGAATAGTGATCTGCAGCCAACAGGATCTGCAATCACCATTATCTGCAGCTGTTCAGGTAAATATAGCAGTGCAGGGCCCACTAAGAGATAACCCCGGTGGACCAGATCCAGCCTGCAGGCTGGCAATTGCCCACCCCTAGTCTATTGCCATGTACCACCAAAAGATCTTCCAGGTTTGGAAGACACAATCTTGCCACAACTTCAATGCAGACAAACCCATCTCTGAAAAGAATTTGGAATAATAATAACTAAGGAGATTCCTAAAACATTTTCCCATCATGAAGCAGCATGATCTGGCTCCTATTTTACATGAATGGAATACATCATAGTGTGTGTTCATCAGTATGCATTTCAGATTCCATCAGCATGCGGTTCAGATTCTATAAGCATGTTTTCCAGATGGTGTTATTACATACAGGGGGCAGAGTCACTTCTGAATTATGTAGGTTGCAAGGTCCAGTACTACTTTTACAACACAACATACCATCAGGTATTGTATAGATATTATGTGATAGACAGAAATACTTACAACAAAGTTTGAGAGTGTTTTTTAAAAATATTATGAGGACTATTTTTCATAATGTTCTGATTGTGAAAATATGGTCTCTATTATCCTGTTTACATGTTCACTGGTCCTATTGACTTAAATGGACTTTGTACATATTTAGATTGCAACATGCCCTGGTCCTTACTGTCTTTGCCCAGATGTTCAGCTCTCAAAAATATAGCTAATGCATTTAGAATGCCTCTAAAAAGTACTTAATATCTTACCAATTTAAGGCTGGTATTCAGGACCATTTCTTGGATAGAAGTGACTGCCAAGTCCTCCCACTCCTTATAGGGAAGCTGGAAAACTCCCATTTCAAGACTTGGGGTACTTCTACACAGCAACATCATTTTGAAATAATAGTGTTATTTTGAAATAACTTAGTTCTCATCTACACAGCAGACGGTTATTTCGAAATAATGTTGAAATACTGTCAAGCTGGAGGACTTCTTACTCCAACTTCTGTAACCGTCATTGTACAAGAAGTAAGGGAAGTTGGAGGAAGAGTGCTCTTTTGAAATAAGTGCTGTGTAGATGCTCCCAATCTCGAAATAAGCTATTTCGAAATAAGCTATGCAATTGACGTAGATCAATTTGCATAGCTTATTTCAAGTTAAGCCCTGCTGTGTAGATGCACCCTTAGAGGTCACTGAGCAAGAACTGAAATTGCCCATTCTGCAACTTGGTCAATTAGAATTTTGGAGGCTAGGACAGGAGGGCTGCAAATTTCACCTGTGGGCTACCAAGGAAACATTTCTACGGGAAGCTGATTTACAAAGAACACGGACATGGCAAGTGTATGAAACTATCAATAGTGACTGGAATAGTAGCCCAAAGTCCTGAGAGAGATGGATCAGTGAGCAGAGGAGGTGAAATAATCAAAGTTACATGTAATTCATTTATCACATGTCTCTATTGGATATTGCCTTCAAACATTCAGGATAGATAAACTTGAGGGGCTAACTAAGACAGAAAGACAGTACACTGGCACTTTCTTTAAAATCAGTAGTGAAATGTGAGTTATACAACTCAGTGTTTATGTATATGTAGTATGAATATACATTTGCGTATGCATGTACAGTATATATATGTAGAGAGAGAGAGATACAGAGTAATGAAGAAACCACAAAACTTCTCCCCACTTCCTCCTGAGGTCAGTATATAAAATACATTTCCAGCTTTTGCTTAGTAACCAGCAACTCATTCAGAACTCTCTCACATTCACACGTCTTTTGATACAAAGGCAATCAGTTCAGAGCTCTGAAGCATAACAAAAACTTCTCTGAGAGGCAAAATGAATTTCACATTACATCTCTGATGAAAGGCAAAACAAAATAAAAGTTTCAAAATGGCACACAGAAAGGCAAAAATCAGAGTGAACAATTGATTTGGGAATATGAACACACACCAGAGATATACATCAAAGTCAGTTTGGAATTTACATACAAATGGGTGAACTGAAAGCAGTTTTAATAGAGTCCCTGCTTACTGGTTCAATGCACATGGCTATGGCAAATAGCAACAGAGGTAATGCATGAGTTCCCCATTTCTCTCTCTCCCTCACTGAGCAAAACATGTGCGTGCACACACTCAAACTCATTTTTTCTCATCAATTTGATTAAATAAGAGCATAAGAATAGTCATTCTGTCTTATGCTAGTGGTCAATGCCAGGTGCCCCAGAGGGAATGAACAGAACAGGTAATCATTGAGTGATCCATCCCCTGTTGCCCATTCCAAGCTTCTGGCAAACAGAGGTAAGGGACATCATTCCTGCCCATCCTTGCTAATAGCCATTGATATACATGTCCTCCATTAATTTCTCAAGCACTTTTTTTTATCCTGTTTTAGTCTTGGTCTTCACAAAATCCTCTAGCAAGGAGTTCCATAGGTTGACTGTGTGATGTGTAACGTCTTTCCTTTTATTTGTTTTAAACCTGCTACCTATTAATTTCATTTGACCCTAGTCTACACTGGGGCATTATTTCGAAATAACCCCCCTTAGGTTGAATTGATAAGCCGAGTGTCCACACTACCAACCCCATTATTTTGAAATAATAGCCCAGTGTCTGACAGTCTGTAACGCTGAAATGCTGACTGTTCCCACTGGGGGGCGCTGTTGCCTGAAATGCTGGCTGTTCCGTCTCGGCGGCCTGTGCTACATGGGGAGTGAGGGGCCCAAATGGCCACTTGCGCCGCTTGCTCCCCCGCGGCGGCTCGGCTAAGCGGCACAGAAGTCAGTCGAGCACCACGGCAGGAGGCGAAAGGGGGAAGGGCAGTGACATGTGGCGTGACAGCGGCTCCAGGCCCTGCCCCCTGCCCATGAACGTCACTGCTCTATCCCCCTTCACCTCCCACCATGGCGCTCGTCTGACCTCTGCGCGGCTGCTGCGTGGGAGCAAGTGGTGCAAGTGACTGTTTGGGCTTCACACCCTCATGCAGCATGGAGAATGCGGCGCCCAAACGGCCATTTGGGCTCCGCGGTCCCCCGAGTGACAGGCAGGAGGGGGAGGAGAAGAGAAAGAGAGAGACAGAGAGAGAGAGGCAAGAGGCAGAGGAGAACTGAAAGGGAGAGAGGGGGAGGCAGTAGGAGGAGGACAGAGAGAGAAGGAGCGAGAGACCGGAGGCTCAGGAGAGAAGACTGATGTGGAGGAGAGACCTGAAAATCCTGTCTTATGATGGGCTAATTGGCTAGTTTTGAAATAACGGGCCACTTATTTTGAAATCTGTTCTCCTGCTTTCCTCAGGGAATAATGCTAATTTCAAAACTGTTATTTCAAAATAGTATTAGTGTGGATGCTCTGGTGCTGCTAATTTGAGATAACTGGCCTCTGGAGGCCTCTTGCAGCTGCAGCTCTGACCACTCTGGCTACACTTGGCATCTCCACTGCTCCCCTCCTCCTGCAGAGCTTAAAAGTGCTGGCAGCAGGAGAAGTCCCATGTGGTGAGCTGTGCAAGTTCCATGCCGCACAACAACAACCAAGGCAGCCATGAGCAACCCCGATGCTCCAGCAGACTATCCCACAGCTACAAGCACTCCTGCTGCTCCCTCAGCAGCCATTGGCCAGGGATGCAGGAGAGCTCTGGCCTGTACTGGTGCAGAGATCATGGACCTCACTGAGGTCTGGGGGGGAAGAGGGGAAGGATCTACACACCATGAAGAGGAAAGCAGAAGTCTACGGCTGGATTGACGCCAACCTGGCCAATAAAAGCCACACCCAGACATTTAACCAGCGCTGGAGGAAAATAAAAGCGCTCCAGCAGGCCTACCACAAGGCCAGGAAATAGAGTAGATGCTCTGGGGCAGCACCACAAAGCTGCCACTACTACAAGCAGCTAGATGCCATTCTAGGAGCGGGGGCTGGTCACGTCTCCCATCATTGTCGAGTCTGGCCAAGACGCAATCGGTGTCAGTCTCCAGGAGGGTAGGGTAGCAGAGGAGGAGGAGCAGGAGAAGGAGAAGGAGGAAGCAGCCAGCCAGATGACCTTGCCCACCAGCCAGAACCTGCTCCTCACCCTGGAGGTGGTCCCTCCTCCCAGGATGTCTCCTAAGCTTTGGATAAACCTGGGGAGGGCCCTTCATGGGAGTTCTATAACTTTCTGTATCTGTGCATGGGGGCAAGATGGGCTGCAAGGGGCTATGTGCTATTCTCTTGGCCTGCTCAGCCTGGGGACCACACAATAGCCTGTACACATGGAGCACTCAGCCCCATGACATGCTCACACAGGAACCCCTCAATCCCTCTCACAAGGTTCTTGGAGCAGCCTGCCTCTGTGGTGGGCCTCCATGGTGGGATACTTTCCCACGACAAGCCACCACTAAGCAGCCTGGGGTCATGGAACCACTCTGCTGTGCTGCACATAGCACAGGGTCATGCCTGCACTCAGGCAGTATCCACTGCCAGCCAAATGCAGTGATGAGGAGGAGTCTGATCATGTGCATGGGTATCTGCCGGGAGGAGGAACAGGAGGGGAATCCATTAGCACTCCCTCCATCAAGCAGCAAAGCCATCCATAATGTGGTCCACGTTCCCCAGAGTGATAACCCTCCATAGCAGCACCTGGTTCATGGTCTTCACTAATTGTATAAGCACGGCCCCGACTGTAGACTTCCCCTCACCAAACTGGTTCCCGACAGAGGGGTAGCTGTCTGGCATGCTGAACTTCTACAAGGTGATGGCCACGCCCTTCTGCATGAGAATGGCAGGTCACAAGTGGGTGTCTTGGCACCTGAGGGCAGGGGCGAGCCACTCAAGGAAGGTGGCCTTCTGCATGTGGAAGTTCTGTAGCCACTCATCCCATAGCTGCAGGGTGCTGTGATCCCACCAGTCCCAAGCTTATCTCCTGCTTCTTGCACAACTATCTCCACAGTGACGGTACCCATCACCTCAGGATGGGATACAGAGATAAAGTTCCCTGAAACCTTGAAGGACTGCTTCTTGGAACAGCTGGTTCTAGAACCCACAAGAGGAGAGGCAGTTCTTGATTTAGTTCTAAGTGGAGCCCACTCTGATCCAAGAGGTGACTATAGCTGGACCGCTTGGAAATAGTGACCATACTATAATTAAATATAACATGCCTGTGGTGAAAAACACAGCAGCCCAACACCAGGGTATTTAATTTCAGAAGGGGAACTACCTCAAAATGAGGAGGTTAAACAGAAATTACAAGATACAGTGACAAAAGTGAAACCCTTGCAAGCTGCATGGAAATTTTTCAAAGACATCATTATGGAGGCTCAATTTAAATGAATACCACAAATTAAAAAACAGTAAAAAACACAGAACAAAAAAAGTGTGGCTTAACAAAAGAAGAAGGAGAAGCAGAAGGAAAAAAAGGAGAAGAAAAAATAATTCTTTAAAAAGAAGTTAAATCTTAGTGAGGAAAATACATAGGAGCATAAACTCTGGTAAATAAAGTGTAAAATATAATTAGGAAGGCCAAAAAGAACTTGAAGAGCAGCTAGCAAAAGACTGTCAAAGTGGTAGCAATTTTTTTAGCGCGTCAAAAGCAAGAAGCTTGCTAAACAATCAGTGGGGCCATTGGATGATCGGAGGAACCAGATTGCTGGCACTAAAGGAACACTCAAGGACAAAAAGGTCATTGCAAAGAAACCTGGGCCGTTCCTTTTAGCTGACAAATCTGAGAAACTGTCCTAGATTGAGATCTCATTAGAGGATTTGGAACAAATTAATAAATTAAGCAGTAATAAGACCCCAGGACCAGATGGCATTCACCAAAGAGTTCTGAAAGAAACTCACATGTGAAATTGCAGAACTTCTAACTGTGGTTTGTAACCTATGCTTTAAATCAGCTTCTGTAGCAAATGACTGGTGGATAGCAAATGTGGTATCAGTTTTTGAGTCTACACTTCCTTTCATGTATAGTGCCACTTCCCCATGAGCACAACCTGTTCTATCCTTCCGATATATTGTTTACTAGGGTATTACTGTGTCCCATTGATTATTTTCATTCCACCAACTTTCTGTGATGCCTATTATATCAATATCTTCATTTAAGAAGAGGCACTGTAGTTCACCCATTTTACTATTTAGACAGCTAGAATTTGTATACAAACACTTTAAAAACTTGTCTGCCATTACACAATGTGATTGAATGGTACTCTTTTTCATAAGTTCTTACGCATATTTTATCATCTTCCATCCTCTCTTCTTTATAATATACTTTACTAGGTCATAGAGAATATATACCAATAGACCGTCCCCTAAAAAATATCTCTACCCGAGCCATGTGCCCCTCCTCACCTATAGGCTTCACCCAGCCCTTAGTTTAAAAGCTGCTCTATGACATTTTTAATGTTAGGTGCCAGCAATCTGGTTCCATTTTGGTGTAGATGGAGCCCATCCATCTTCTGTAGGCTCTCCCTTACCCAAAAATTTCCACAGCACTTAACACATCTAAACCCATCCTCTCTATACCGTCATCTTATCCATGCATTGAGACCTTGCAGTTTTTGCCTGTCTACCTGGCCTTGCACATGGAACTGGAAGCATTTCAGAAAATGCTACCATGGAGGTCCTGGATTTCAATCTCTTTCCTAGGAATGGAGTAGAGAAGCATTGCCTAAAATGCCCTGTGTAAAAACAAGGCACAAAAAAAATCACTATAAAGGTTTAAATGAGCATAGTTCCAGAAGAAACTACCATTCCTTTCATAGCACACATAACAAACACTTCAGGGATGCTACAGTTCCCATTTGGGCACTCAAGTCTGAATGCAGTGACAGATACTTACGTGATAGTGTCAATCATATCCAGTCCCATTTCAACACAGCAGTGGGCATGGTCAGTCTTGGGCTGTGTCAATCCTGATACACAATAGTAACAGTCCCCTAGAATTTTAATTCTTCTGCAGTGGTTTTCCTTTAATAAAAACAGACAGGAATAATCCATTAAAAATACTTACAATAGAAATCACATTTCTGAATAAAAAACTTGTTCATATAATGTTTATGTGGTCATCTTAAACAATCTACAATGCAGAAGCCCTGAGGTCTTACTGCTGAACTGTCACTTTTTGTATATCAAATAGGGTAGTCAGTCTAGCATTGTTCAGTTGGGTAGCATTATAATTCCAGATTCCAGTGTAACATTGTGATTATATGGTTTTCAGTAGAGATGCCTCAAATGAAAACACCATATCTTAAAAGCCACAAACAATGCATACATTTAGACCCAAACATTGCATCTCGACTGTATGTCTATAATAGCTCAAGTCAAAAGTCTGAAACCCAACAACCTGTAAATATTAGGGAAGTTGGATTGAGATTAATATGTGGCTCAAACCCATCTGTAATTTACAAGGCAGGTGTTTTTGTTGTTACAATGGTGGTGGTATTTTTTAAGAGGATGCTCATTACTAGACTGTCTTACCAATATATAAATATGACAGGGCCAACTCATTCTCAATTTAAATGTGTGAACATGACATATGAGTAGAACAGAAGATGCAGTCATGGTATTGAATTTGTCACATATTTACATGGGTTAGCAAGTTCTTCAGTAGCAAGTGTATGACTAAATCTCCCATGATTTGAAGAAGAAATGATGGGTGATGATGACAACTGTTTTATTCTCAGTAGCACCTTCACCACTTGCAAACTAGAAGACTGCTTAGTAATAATTCAGCATCAGTGGGATTGAGTTGCTTGCCAGATATTTGCAAGGATGGAATTCCCTTCACCAGCCAGATGTGAGAAGCATGCACAGAATGCAAGGACTTTCCTCTCACTCCCTTAGCATCCGGGGAATGGGATGAAAAGCTAGCCATGTCCCAGAATGCACAGCACTCAAAATTCCACCCCTTGGACTCTTGTCCAAAATCCTGACATAAAAGGTGTTTTCCAGTGATCCAATATACTGCTGCCAGCTAGGACTTCACCCATGGAACTAGAAATTGTTGCTTATTTGCAACAGTGATTCTGTTGAGTGGTGAAAGGTAACAAGAAATTGGAAATCAGGAAATTTGTTAGATGTAGCTGGTACAGGATATGGAAAATTACAATATAGTCCTCACCAATAATCCAGAGCAATGTAGGTGGGACTGTTTTCTGCAACCTCCTGGTCAGTGTCTAGCAATACCACACATGGATGGTGGATAATGTAGGCAAGGGAGGGGTTGGGGCTACACCATGTGGCAGTCTGTTTACCTGGCAGCCAGGAAAGACTAGGGGCACATAGCGAGGTTGCCCCAGCCCTCAACTGGGATTGGATGGGGCTTGGCTGGGCAGCGGGGAAGGGGGAAATGAAAGGGCATGGTGTCAAGGGGAAGGGGTGTGGCTTCATGTAGAAGGGGTAGGAACTTGGCTTGCTTTCCCCAGCTGGACCTTCAATCACAGCCCATGATACCACAGTTATATAAGAAAAGACTAGGGTATGTGATGGTATCCATTGCAACAAGGATTGCACAAAACCCCTGGCCAGAGTGGTGACACAGAGTAATTAAATAAACCAGATTAAAGGATGCCACTGTTATGGCTGGGACAATGAAGGCACATGTCTCATGGGGTTATTAAGTGTCAATATGATGTGAAAAGATTAAAATTATCCTCTCCTCCTAAATCCACAGTCTGACTGAGAAAATGGAAGGCTCAGTGATTTGATCACACTTCCCCACAGGTAGATCTACACTTACTGGCGCATAGAGAACTACAGGTCTATAAAAAGCCATGTACACAGCTTAGGAAAGTAGAACAGAGTATAAGTATACCCTACATGATTCTCTGCATGCCCAAGCAGTGCCTCCCACATCTACACTGATATATTTGGCTATTTAAGTGACCCACATACTCCTCACTACCCGAGCCTTCTCTGCTGCCGGAGTCTTTTCCTACTGTTTCCCCAAGAGCAGGATCCTTTCCCTGCTATGTGTAATTACATGCCACAGCGTGGAGGCAACTTGCTTATGCCATGAAAAGCGTAGGTAACTGTAGACCAGGGGTCAGCAACCTATGGCACGTGAGCCGATTTTCCCTGGCATGCGAACATCCTGAAAAACCCATCAGACATTTCACTACTTGTGGGGAAGAAGCGACCAAGAAACAGCTCTGTGCACTGTCATTGTTCCTTGTTGCTGCACAGCAACCCTCTTCCCCCCCACCCCGCAGAGCATGTAGGCAGTTCCACTGGAGCTTTGCTCGCAGGCTTCCAGGCTGGCTTCTGGTGGCATGCATTTTCTGGACATTGCCACTCACTGCCACACCACCGTGCTGCGTGGCCCTTTCCCTCCCTCCGTGGGACTGCATCTGGTGTGTGGGGCTCCCAGTTTGGCCATGCCACCTTCTTCTACTCCAGTGGCCACTGCAGCTGCTGCTGGGGGGCAGAGGTGGGTAGCTCCAAGGTAAAACCCAGCGGAGCTGCTCCCAGTCCTCTGCACCTTGGAGTTGCCAGCAAGTAGAGACCTGTGCTGAGATGGTGCAGTTGCCCAAGGGCTTTTTACAGCAGCAGCTTCAAGATAGTGGCCTAGATCTACGTATCTAAATTCGCTGAGCTGCCGCAGCCCAAGAAAGACCTCTTCCTGTGCTGGGGGGACATACTGGCCTGTGATGGCTGCATGGCTGAGGCCCTGGAGGCCTATAGAGCCGCTGGCTCACCTGTGGCCTGAGGATCTGTGGGAGCTGACCGAGTGCCTAGCGCTCATCCTGCACGAGAAGGCACTGCCAATGGGAGTGCTCAGGGCAGTGCTTGGGAGCAAAGGGGGCATGAAGCCAGGTAAGTGCCTCTCCTCATGCCCAGAGTCTTGCATCCCAATCCCCTTCACTCACCTCCTATCTGCCTCCCAAGACCCCGCACCCCCAGCTTGCTCCTAAACCCTCCCTTGCTGCTGCACCTTCTCTCTTGGCCAGACACCCTACTCCCAGCCTTCTTCGGCATCCTACCTCCCACCCAGACTTTGCACTCTCAACCCTTCCTACACTCCACCTCGCACCCAGATCCTGCACCCCTATCACTATCCCACTCGCTGGCAGCCCTGTCCTGCACAGTGAACCCATCATTTTTGTCCCCACCCCAGAACATAAGGAGGTCCACAAAATCCACTAACTCTGGATTTTGAAAAGTAAATCTGGCCTATGGGAAGCCCTGGACCTTAGTCCTCCCTGTCCCGTCCCCTCACCCTGTGGAGCTGGTGTGCCAGAGGAGTGAGGTGTTTCTGTTGGGGACCACATCAGTGAGGGTTGGGAGTTTTTTTGCTTCTCACTTGTGTGGTCCCCAACTGATTTTTCTGTGGGTCAGTGTCTCATAGACTCATAGACTTTAAGGTCAGAAGGGACCATTATGATCATCTAGTCTGACCCCCTGCACAATGCAGGCCACAGAATCTCAAGCACCCACTGCTAGAATAATCCTCTCACCTAAGAAAGGTTCTCCACTCCTGCCATAAAATAAAGAAAACATTGAAACCTTTTGTGTTGAACAGAAATTGATATTTTACTTTATTTAAAATGAAGTTTGATAAACTGACATGAGAAAGTTAAAATGCTTAATCTGTTTAATAATTTAAATTCTCCCTAGCTGCAGCATTAGCAAAATGGCTCAGGTGTAATTATGTAATTAACGGTAAGTTTCCATTAGCAACTGGTGGTCTGTAGAAAGGTGTGCATTGACCCAGGTGGTCCACAGTAGAGAGAGCCCATCCCCGCCTCCTGGGAGAGTGGCATGGCCCAGGGCAAGAGGATTAAATCTTGGCACACCTCTTTGAAAAGGTTGCCAACCCCTGCTGTAGACCAAATTACAATGACACCGATCCCATCCGGGAACAGAAGCAATAGCACATAACTCACTCCCATCACCACACATACTTGTAACAACAAAGAGCAAATAACTTTGTAACAATATTAAGATTCTAAGAATTGTTGGCTGTGTTTCCATAAAAATGCCTAGTGAACAAGTGTGTACTTACATACACATATATAATAGAAAATGTACCTTGGGTTTGTTACTTAAATAAGTTTTGTTTTACTCCATTTAAACAATTGTTCTGTGGGTGGGCTGGGAATGAGGGGTTCAGTATTCAGGCTGCCCTGGGGGAAAGAGGACAACTTTAGCTCTCTCTCACCACGGCAGTTTGGACCCAGGTAAGAAGGGCCAGGCCACTGCAGCTGCAGCTGTAGCAGGCACAGTCGGAGGAGAGATGCATGTCCCCCAGCTAGGGGACAGACAGCTAGACCACAGACTAACTCTTTAAAATATATAGTAGACAGTTATCCCTTTCTTCACCCCTTCTGTCCCAGTGGGTTATAGCTGTCTCAGTCCCCATTTCTTGCCGCTTTCTGTCCTCTTCCCCCGTCATTCTGTAGTATATCTATTCTTCTTGCCCATCCCACCCTTTCCATTTTATGAGAAACAATAGCATTCCAGGCACATCCCATTATCCTGGCAAAACCAAACCCTGACCTTGCTTTAAGTTATGATATGAGGAAGCTGCAGACCAAATGTGGTGGTCCTAACTCTTACCGTTTAGGAGTTCCTGAACAAATGGACTCACAGATGGACAGACAGACAGACGCACATTTCTAAAACATAGTAAGATAAATTATGTACAGAGCATATAAAGTATATGCATATATAAAATCAACATCTGTCCTTGATCAGAAAAGAGAGTGAATTCTATAAAATGAATGGTGAGTGCTTTGCTCAAATCCTTTTCACAGAGCATCAATTAAGAAAGCAGGTCACTCTTTCCAGGAATGTTCTAACACGGTGTTTCTCAACCTTTTTTTTTTATAAAGTACCCCTTTTTAAAAATATATATAAGTACCCCCAGTAATCCCAGTTTTCAGACACACACATTTTTTTTCTACCATTGCAACACATTTTTTTAAACAACTTAATCGTAGCTGGGCAGGCAATGAAATGTTTAGGTGTAAAAGGTACAAAAATAATAAAGCGCTGTAAAACTTAAAACAAAAATTCAGTTTTCTCCAAATTTCGGTTGTGTTGATGTACTCCCTGTCCCCCAGACTCCTGAGGGTACTCGTACCACTGGTTGAAAAACACTGTTCTAACAACATAGACATGTTAATAGGACAGCTAACTGTTTAATATGCCATAGGGTATGATTTAGAACATATTAGTCTTCACATTTTCTCCATATTTTTATATATGAAGGGGTTTGATCTAATGTATCTGAGATTCCAGGTTTGCATATCCCGAGATGGCAACCAGGACTTTTTCAAGATAACTTGAAGAACGGATGTAAAAACAGCAGAATGCTGTCTGAAATAAGAAAATTTCTGCTGGCCCTATTCAGATGAGACAAACAAGTTTATAAGCCATTTCAGTTGAAAATGTAAAGGTTACTTAGCAACTTGAAAGAGTCTGCCATCTGTGACGCTGTAGATTTAGGCCTCCACCTGATACCAACAAATTGCTCTCTTGCCTGGAGGGAACTCTCCCACAGCTCATTTTGAAAGTATTTTGATAAAACCCTGCAGGTGGATGGCCTGGTTAGTGGGTGCAGTGGGCTGGAAATGCTAACAGACCCTGCCTGGTGCCTTCTATTACACTCAGAAGGCCAAAATGATCAACTATTACAGGAGTTGCCTGAATCAATTGTAACTTGAATTTATAACTAGAACTGTTGGGGAATTGTGTTGACTTGGGTGCTTTCTGGGAGTATCTATAAAACTAAAGAGAGAAAAAGAAGGGGCTTCTTTTTGTTGATTTGCATATCAAGGTAAAGGGATAGTTCTCATGCAGATTCGCTATTAGCACTGGGAATCAACCTCGTACGGAGAGAGAGAGCAGCAAGAAGAAAATCAAACAAGCTCTTACAGATGACTGTGTATTAGTCAGCTGCTACAAATAGATATGAGGGAGGAAAAGAGCTGATAAAGAATATAGTGGGATGTTTCAAAGCAGTATAGCTGATTTAGCTGCAGGTCCTTCATAAGTGTTTTTGGTTTGGTTTATTTGTGCAAGGGGGCTCAAAAGGTAGAGGCGGAGTTCATAAGCTTGTCCCCTTCACTAATAGAAGTGGGTTCAATAAAAGATACCGAGTAGCCGAGTTAGTCTGTACAGGGTAAACTTAAAAAACAACAAATAGTCTACTATTAACTGAGTATATTCTCCTGATATAATCTCAAATGTGGTTTACACACCAAGCTCTGTCTAATACAACTAAGTCATTCATTCAATTCATTTTGTAGATAGGTGATGAAGAAGCAATGTAGCCCAATTAATTTTCTGCATTCATATTTCTAAAGTAGCTTTGTTAACATAACTTCTGATTAGGTCAGACATCTGTGGTCCACACCTACTAAATGTAAAATACACCTACCAAATCTGAAACTGAAAAAAAGCTTTATAGAGGGTGGGTCCAAAAGTGGGTTTCAGCCTTTACTCTAGAACAGCTAGTGCTGCTCCATAATTTGCTCCATTAAAAAGGCTTAATTTGTTAGGCCGTTTCATGTCAGGATGGACTTCCTGGATTATAAATTCGGAGGTATTTTGTTTATAGTAATAATACCTTCCATTAATACTTTCTTTTAGCCAAGGCCTTCAAAATATTAAGGGCTTGATCTGCAGTCCTTCTTACTTAAAACTTGCAATACAATCTTTGAGAATATTCCTAAATATCGGATATAGGCATACTTCTCACTAAGACTCTTGTTGTAGTGGTCGAATTTAAGTATATTCATATGTGTATGCAACATTGGGTTCCTAGGCAATAAAGCATAATTTTGAAGGGCAACTGTGAAGCACACATATTCTTTAAAATACATTATTTTACATGATAAAGCTATTTTGATCTTTTCCCATTAATACGCACACACACACGCGCAGAATCTCAGACACATTAGATCAAGCCCCTTGTGTATATATACTACAAATTTTCAGCTGAAGTGGCTTGAAAGCCAGTTTGTCTCTTCTGAGGATGGCCAGAGGAGCTTTCTTAATTCAGAATAGGTACTGTTGTTTTTACATCTCTTCAAGTTCTCTTTGCAAAAGTCCTGGTTGACACAAAGGGCAACAGAATACAAAGCTGGAATCTCAGATACATTAGATGAGGCCCCATGTACAGCCCAACCCAGATTATGTTTCGTGCTCAGAGGTTAAAGAGTTTTTTTAACAAAATAAAAGTAACAAACAGAATTCATAGACAAAGAAAGGACCACAATACAAAGTAGGAACAAAGTTTTGACCTTTAAGGAACTCTTGATATATGCTTACGTCCCACTGAAGCTAATGCTTTGCTAGCTCAGCACTTAGAAATTGCTTTTTGCTGGTTATATTTCTGGTGCCAGCTGAGGAGACAGACAGATGCTGATGGGCATACAGCTGTCTGCTGCATGGGCTTTATTGTTTTGGCTGCAAATCTGAAACTAACATGAAAGTGAAGCTTTGCACTAAGGAAGGGGAGAACACTGTGCTCCCGAACATTTAAAGGGACAAGGCATCATATTGTTGTTCAATGCAACTCCCTTTTTGGACAGGATAGGTGTAAATGTATTGCTACACGAACAGATATAGGTCAACATTTTGAAAACACTGCCATGTCTACTCTCAAACAGATATTTTGCTTGAGTGAGTGCATTGAAAATACAAGTACAGCAGCAGCAACATTGGATGAAGGTAGCCACTCCGAGTCCATATCTGCTCAGGACCCTGAGTACATAGGCAGCTAGTCTGTATTAATGCCCACAGTGCCATGACTACACTTCCATTTTACTACACCTATATCTGCCCTACTGGACATACACCTCCAGCTCAAGTACAGATGTAACCGTTGGAGCTTTCCATTTCTTTTTAAAGATGTAAGAAAATCACCAATGCAAGGAGCAGATGTTTTTAGAGCACAGCGTGGATACAAAATTTTGTATCCACATCGGCATCTACAGTCACAAAAATGAGCCATGGATATCTGCCTCAATATTCACGGATGCAGATACCTGCAGATGTGCATGGCTCTACAGATTTGGAGCACAGTGGAAGCTCTGTGGCCACAACAATCTATCTGGGCTATAGTACACCAAAAAACAAGAGGAAAAAAACCTAGTTAAATTGAATTAAGATAAACAAGCTTTTAAAATCTAAATGCCAGATGTATCCCTAAGATGACTCCATTCACTTCAGGGCTAAATTTGACCTTTTAGGACTTAAATACAGTTAGCTCAATGTTTGACATGTGGATCCAACATACTTTCTATAGGCCTATTTGTGACCTTTTTTGAAGTTATCTTCTTTGAACAAGTTTATTGTTTAGCCATTCTTGAGTCACAATCCAGGAGTGGGGGCAGAAGAGAAATCGGGTAAGTAATAACTTCTTTTGTCAATAGAAAAAGCAAGAGAAGGTGCATCAGCTCAGCTACAGAAAGAGTGTACTCACCAGAGAAGCTAAACGTGGGGCTCAGTTCTGCTGTGCAGAGTTACAGGATGGGGGTTAGCAAGAGCAAGGGGAAAATGCAAACTCAGGGTTCTCCATGTCTTCCACTGCAGACTCCAGCAGCCCCATGCCATCCTCCAGACAGCTCGCAGACATGATCAATAGAAATACTTAGTTCTTATACCAGTGAGAAAGAATGAATGTGAATTCAATTACTGCTTAAGAACCTATTTATAAACTACAAGGACTAGAGATTTTTAAAAAGAAAACAACAAAAATACTGGTCCCGTATACCTATTCAGCTACTTAAACTAAATAGTGGAGTCAGTTTGTGCTCACTTCAGAAATTGTGCTGAGCTTCATCCTCTCAGTGAAAACTCCTATCTAACCTTAGGCTCTTGAGTGATTTTTCAGTCCAGCCTCTACTGTGCAAAAATTGTGAGACTGGCCTCTCACAAAACAGAGTAGACATATGGGGCATGTTTGGGCAGGCTGCAAGGTGACAGCTCTTGGGAAGGGATGTAAGCAAGTAGTTGACTAACCAACTAATAGGCCTATGTTTATCGGTTAGTGGAATCGACTACTCACATTCTCCCCTCCTTGCTGCCTCAATCAGAGGCAGGAAGGGGTGAGGGGGAGCAAGTGAAAGTTCTGGGGGAAGCCAGACTAAAAAGACGGTTCCCCCTAGCACCATATCCGTGGTGCCACCTGCCCGCCCACCCATGCTGCTGCCTCTATCCCTCTGTGGGCAGAGGTGGCTTCGTGGAAGCCTCCCCTCACCTTTCCCTGCCTCCACATGCTGCTGCCTCTGCTGCTGTAGCTCCTGGACCTGGCATGAGCTGGGACTGAGCTTGACTTGCTCAGTCTTGGTTCACGCCAGGTCTGGGACATACTCCGGCTGCGGCTCAGCAGTTTAAATGTAGTAGGAGCCGGGCTACCTGCTCAATAAAAATTCTATTGACTACATAATTAGTGAATTACGCACCTCTTAACATCCTTCCTCTTGGTCTCTTTTCCCTCCACGCATGTTTGGAATCATTTAAAGTAGGGAAATAACATTATTGCCCTGTTTTTTTAAAAAAGATGTGTTTGCTCCCCCCCCCCCCCCCCATGTCAAAGGGAGGAGAGAAACTGCTAAAATGAACATCCCTGGCTTTTCAGTTTCTCACTGAAGCCCCAGGAGGGATTGTGCAAGAGCACCCGGAAGTGTAACAGGAATGTGAGCAGGGTGTTCTCTGTGGCTATGCAGTGCAGAAGAGAGAAAGGACTGTAGGACCTCACCTCCCCCTCTTACCTCTAGGGAGTCTTCAATTCATGGTGGTCACAGGCGTGATCAATAATTCCCTTCTTGACTGAGGGAGCAGGTTTTTGGTGCTCCCTCACCTCCTTCCACATTTTCCTTACTTCTTTGTTCCCCATTTTCACTTCTCACTGCTATCCCCTCATTTTTCCGTTCCTCTTTGTCAGTCCCTATTGTCCAGGATAGCCACAAGTTTTGCTGGCAGCTCTGGTCCTGCAGCCTTTATATGAGTAGCTCACTGTAGTTATTTATATCAGTTAGGGACATGGGACCGTATTTCCAGCTGCAAATAGGTGGCATAGCACCTCTGAGTTCAAAGAAACTACAGTAATTTACACCAGAGAAGCATCCAACCCTTAACCTATTTAACACAGACTGAATCCATCACAATTGTATCCTTCTTATAGGAAGTAAATGTAAAATGATTGTTAGAACATTAACAAAAACCCCTCCAAAAAATATCAAGGGTAAAAAAAGAAGAAAAACAGCTCCCATTCAATCTTTCATCTATTTTCGTAATCTGTGGCCTAATTCTGCTCCCACAAAAATCAAGAACATTTGTACTATTTATATAAAGAGCCATAATTCTTTAGTTCATGGCTGTACAGAACTTTGAAGATGTGCCATAAAACTGATAAGAAGTAATGTAACTATTGCTATCCGTCTAGCTTCTTTTCAGTTGAATAAACATGACCAGCTGTAAACTCCTATTAAACCTAACAGAAAATTAATATGGATTTAGAGATTTTTTTGAAGCACCTTATAGAATTTAATAGGGAAGTACAATATATCTCTACTATAGAAATCTATAGGGTGGCTTAAAAAATCTATAGACCCTTACTGGTTTCATTCCTATTAAATTGTATAGATTTTTTCCATCAGGTTAGAATATTTTATACAAGAAGCAGAATGACAGATTATTTTGGAGATAACGCTGCACAAAAAATCATACAAACACTGCAAATTCAAATATTCAGTTTCTGACCCATAATTCCTTATATTTAGCTATCGGCTAAGGTTAATGGTAATAATTGTAGGATACTTTGTAAAAGCAAAATTGAATAAGATGTATACTGCCATACCACATTAAATTCACATTTAAAAATAAGCAGATCACGTTACTTTTATTGCCTATTTTTTTAATTCTGGTTAAGTCCAGGAAAGAAACATCCCCAATTAGAAAATAAAAAAGGAAGTATAAAGCAAGATAATAAAGGATATGTACGTTCCCTTCCATAACATTTTCTTAAATTATTAAACAGAAATCCTCCTACTGCAACTCACTTCTACAGGCATAGGTATTTGTCAGTACAGGCAGTCCCCGGGTGACGTACAAGATAGGGACTATAGGTTTGTTCTTAAGTTGAATTTGTATGTAAGTCGGAGCTGGCTCCAGATTCAGCTGCTGCCACTGAAACTGACCAGGGGCTGACTACAGGAAGCCGGAGGCAGAGTTGCTCTGCCCCCAGCTTCCTGGAATCAGCCTGATCAGTTTCAACAGCTGTTGAATTTGGAGCCTGGGACAGAACAGCTGGGGCGCTGCCCGGTAGGTTCCCACAGGACCAACCCGGCAGCACCCCAGCTGCTCTACCCGAGGCTTCCCGCAACAAAAGCCTGGTCTGCTGGGGGGGGGGGGGGCGCACTAGCTGCGCCTCCTCCCCCCCAGCACCCCAGGGAGACCCGAGCAAAGCCGCACAGGCGGAGGGACCCCGCTACCCGTGTGGCTTTGCTCCTGTCTCCCTGGTCTGCTGGGGGGGGGTCCAGCAAAGCCGCTGGACCCCCCCAGGCAGACCAGTGACACCCGAGCAAAGCCACCGCTTGGGCGGCTTTGCTCGTAAAGCTGCACAGGCGGCGGCTTTGTTCGGATGTCCCTGGTCTGCTGGGGGGGTCCAGTGGCTTTGCTGGACCCCCCCCAGCAGACCAGGGGGACAGGAGCAAAGCTGCCCAGGCGGCGGGGGTCCCGCTGCCTGGGCGGCTTTGCTCCCAGGCAAACGAGCAAAGCCGCCCAGGCGGCGGCTTTGCTCGGGTGTCCCTGGTCTGCTGGGGGGGTCCAGCAGCTTTGCTCGGGTGTCCCTGGTCTGCTGGGGGGGTCCAGCAGCTTTGCTGGACCCCCCCAGCAGACCAGGGAGACTGGGAGAAGCTATTCTCGCCCCAGAGGACACGGGTGACGACCCGCCGCCTGTGAGCTCCGGGGCGAGAAAAGCCCCTTTCGTAAGTGCGGATCCGACGTAAGTCGGATCCGCGTAAGTCGGGGACTGCCTGTAATGCAGTTGCAGGATCAGTATCCCCATCTACTGTCTTTTGCATTCTATATTGTATTGTATGTAACTTGGAAATTCTGAAACAATTTAAGAAAAGTATAGATATTCAAAACAACCTAGATCTATTAGGTTTTCTCTAGATGATAGCCTGAAGTATTTTGTTTTCAGGACAATATCTCCTGCATCTCTTTCCTACATCATATATGAAATATATCCTCCTGCCAATGGATATTATTTAGAATAAATCACTAGAAATGTGCAAAATGAACACAATGGAGAACATAGTCAGCTTTTAATAAAAAAGAATAAATAGTATTCTCTGGACGGTGTCATTCATAAACATCTGCCTTCCCTTCCTAAGAAAATATATTTTACATGGCAACTTGGTGATTGCCAAGCAAAATTTATAATCTCTAAAATAATACAGCATTTTGAAAAGACTGCAAAATAGCTACTGCCAAGCTATCTATATATGTTGCTTGCAGTATTGTAGCTTGTGTTGATCCCAGGATATCAGTGACATAAGGTGGATGTTATATCTTTTAAACTTAAAAAACAACAAATAGTCTGGTAGCATGTTAAAGACTAACAAAACATATAGGTGGTATCATGAGCTTTCGTGGGCACAGCCCACTTTTTCAGATGACCACAGTGTTGACTCCGGTCATCTGAAGAGGTGGGCTGTGCCCACAAAAACTCATAATTGTAACTCCCAGATCAGGAAACCAGAGGAGCATGTTGGGTTTCCTCACAGGAAGCTACAGACCAACCCAGCTGCTGTAAACAGACCACTGTAATCAAAGCTCTCCTCTCCTGTACTTACTGCATGCTCCAAATTCTCCTCCCATGTGGCCCCTTCCCATCCCAGCCACTTACTTATTCCCTCCCTCCCTCCTTATGCCCCCTTCCTTACAAGCACACTCACTGTCTGGAGCTGGGAGCTTTTGCTGCTGAGGGAGCGCTCTTCCCCTGCCAGGAACCTCTCTGAGCAGCAGCCCTAAAACTTCGGGTGGGATTCAGTTAGCAGTTACACCTCCGTGCTGCTGTGCAGGTTAAAGGGAGCTTAGATTCCCGCCAACCCAAACATCAAGGCATGGGCATGACCTGGCAGTGTGCTGTGGCTCGGAAGCCAGTGGTTTGCAGCCCAGCACTGGTCCGGGGACTAGCAGTTGGAAACCACTGACTAAAACCATTCAATCCATGAGTGCTGAAAATAGCATGTCTCAATAACAACAATAAAATTAGTTTAAAATGAGTATCTTGCTGACAAAATGTGCATTTTGTGCAGATTATAGGGAGTTACGAATGATTTAGAAGCTTTCCAGGCAGAGGGGTCTTCCTGTCCTCAGAAGACGGATGGAACAGGCACTCTGCATCATGCCCTACAATCCCATCCATGCAAAGGGGCTGTTGTCTCTGAAATAGCACACCCAGACTAGAGTGATTATATAAAGTGGATCTTCAATGACTCTCACATGGGGTGGTCTCTGGAGCAGGAACATGCCATCAATGGCTTCATCGTTACGACATTCTTTTGGCAGTAAAATATTTGAGGCTCATTCTACCTCAAGGATCTTTTGTGATATGTGAGTGTCTAATTTATTTGAAGGCTTTGAGCATGTCAACAAGAGTGGATAAAGCATAACCAGGTCACGTAATTTTAGAGTTTCAAAAAGCCTTTGACAAAGTATTTTACAAGATGGTACCAGGGAAACAAAGGGCATGTCCACATTGCAAGCATAGGGTATGACTCTAGCACGTATACATGTATCTCTATTAGTTGCTCAGCTATTGATGGCAGTGAAAACCTGGCAGTGCAGGCTTCAGCACAAGCTCATCACAAACCAGGGTATTACTCAAGTGGCCAGTATACACTGAACCCTGTGCTGCTCTAGCTTCATTGCTATCAGTATGCAAAGTAACTGGATGTAAGCTAGGTTACGTATATCTATACAAGTTGGAATCAGATTCTGTATCTGCAATGTAGACATTCACTAAATTGTTATAGGGCGAAAACTATGGATTAGAAACAGGCTAGAGACAAGGCAGATCATGAATAAAAAGTCAATTTTCATGACAGCAAAAATTTAATAAAGGGTTATGTCAAAGCAAACTCCTCACTCAGTTTACGCGGTTAACAGACAGTTTTATTGGCCAATAAAAGCAAAGTGAGCCAAACGTGGTCTCAGCAAAGCCGGGCCCAGTAAGGCTGGCTAATACAATTAATCCTAGTATTTTATACCCTTAACCAAACAAGTTTGACGTCAGGGCAAGAAATCAAAGAGAACCTTAAAGAGGAATTATTATCAGCATAGAAAGAAACAGGTTAAAAGGGAGTTCCAGCTTTAGCTTAAAATAGTTTATTAACACATTCCAACAGCGCATCCCTCTAGTCTCTCCCCATCTCGGTGAAGGCCAGCTCACTCCCTCGTGCAGACACAAGAAACTGAAATGGCTTTTGTTATACAGAATGGCTTCTAGCTAAATATGAAATGGTTTCTACAGTTGCTTCATTGTCTTCTACTAGCACTGGTGTTATTCAATTATTCATTCTTGAAGAAGCAGTACACAGACAGATATAAAAAGCTTCAGAATGCTTAAATTTACTCAGGTTATTTGTGTCTAGAGATGGCTGCTAGGAACTTTAGAGGGACCTAAGAAACTAGATGAATGGGCAACCCAATTGGAGATGAAATTCATGCTTCACAAGACTATGCACATTGCTAGGAATAACCTGAACTTTACAGGCATCTCATTAAAGTCTTAAGCAATTTCAGGGATGTTAAATTTAGATTCATCAACTAATCAAGCAGTCAATGGAATGTGCATCAAGTATTCAATTAGTCAATGAGAGTCCCATTGGTTCTTGCTACATTTCAAAGGTGGAAGCATCTCAGAGACATCAGGGCCATCAGGGGACTGAAGTAGTACCCCTACTGGGCTTTTGTACATTTCAGAAGCAAAGCGCATGGGAAGCATGGGGCCAGCAGAGGACTGAAGCAGTCTGCCCAGAGCTCTTGTACATTTCAAAAGCAGGGAGCCTGGGGCTTCTGTGCCACCATGGTGCTTCTGTTTTTGAAATGAAGAACCCTGCTCTTACTACATTTCAAAGGCAGAAGCACTGCCAGTTCCCCGCTGTGCCCCTGCCCTCCCACCCAACACAGAGACAATGCTGAGGGGAACTGGCTTTTAGGCTGACTCCTGCCCCAGCACTAGATTTTGCTCCCTCCCTTTTGCCTGATAGAGGCAGCAACAGGGCAAAGCGACTAGTCAAGTCAGTAGCTGACTATTTGATAAGCTTATGCTTATCAGATAGTCGTCTAGTTGCTTACATCAGTAAGCAATTGGAGCCACTCAGGAAAGGGATTTGAACATCACTGTGGATAACTCAATGTGTAATAATAAAAAGGATATTGCAGAAATGTAAAACGGGCAATGAAAGTGACAAAAATGAAGAAAGGTGACAAAAGTGATTAGATGAATGGAAAGAAGATGGCAATGGTTTAGAAACTAGATTAATAAAAAAAGAGGTATGCAAAATGTAATGAATGGTGCTGATAACATCAGGTAGATTCTCTTAGGGTATGTCTACACTACCTCGCTAGTTCGAACTAGCGGGGTAATGTAGGCATACCGCAATTGCAAATGAAGCCCGGGATTTGAATTTCCCGGGCTTCATTTGCATAAGCGGGGCGCCGCCATTTTTAAATCTCCAATCGTTCGAACCCCGTGCCGCGCAGCTACACGCGGCACAAACTAGGTAGTTTGAACTAGGCTTCCTAGTTCGAACTACCGTTACTCCTCATTCCACGAGGAGTAACGGTAGTTCGAACTAGGAAGCCTAGTTCGAACTACCTAGTTCGTGCCGCGTGTAGCCGCACGGCACGGGGTTCGAACGAGCGGGGATTTAAAAATGGCGGTGCCCCGCTTATGCAAATGAAGCCCGGGAAATTCAAATCCCGGGTTTCATTTGCAATTGCGGTATGCCTACATTACCCCGCTAGTTCGAACTACGAGGGTAGTGTAGACATACCCTTAGATACCACTCCTCATAAAACATGGAATAGGGCCCCATCAGCAAAACTGAAAGGTAAGAAATGCAAAACTCAAGAAAAAAAATCTATTTGCATAATGCCTAACTAACCTGTTGAAGTCACTGCTATAAAATATCATTGAGATTAGCAGGATTCAAAAGAGGACTGGACATTTCTTTGGATAATGAGGACATTCCCTGTTACACTACATAGACGTAAAAACAAAACAGAACTGCAGCAGTTTCATTCATTTCCATGCTTCAAGGGATAAGCTACCCTCCATCAGATGAGGGTTAAAAAGAAACTTTCCCTATGAACAGGGCATTCTCTAAGGATACATCTACACAGCAGGATTATTTTGGAGTAACGGACATTATTTTGAAATAACAAAGTGCACATCTGCACAGCAAACCATTAATTTGACATAATTTCAAAATAACTGGCTTCCTACTTTGACTTATGTAACCCTCATTTCACGAGGAGTAAGGTAAGTCAGAGGAAGAATGTTTTTCCTTTGACTTCTTGCTGTGCAGACAGCGCCAAAAGACAAATTAATCTATTTCAATTTCAGCTACACAATTGACATAGCTGAAGTTGTGTATCTTAATTCGACTTTTGCCCTGCTGTGTTCATTGCCTGTTCATTGTTCACTTTGAGATTCTTCACAGCTTTCTTTGAAGCATCTGGTACTAGCTGCTATAGGAAAGAGGATGCTAGATAGACTAGATGAATCATGGGTCTGATACAGTATGGAAATGTCTGCATCTGTATGCTATTATGATTAAGGGGATATGATTTACGGAATATGTGAGGCATTCTAAACCTCTATATTTTGTGGGTAGTTGTCATGAGGTGTATACAGTAGAAGCTGCTGATAAGAAACTGATACACGATAGCAAAACTCCCAATTATAAGAAGTGGCACAAGTGTTCTGTGCATCAATAGCACTTCTAGTTAGAGGGAGTCTTCGCTTATGAGAGAAATAATGCTATATAAAACAAATTAATATAAGAGGATTTCCTGTCCATTACAGTACAGGCAGTCCCCGGGTTACGTACAAGATAGGGACTATAGGTTTGTTCTTAAATTGAATTTGTATGTAAGTCAGAACTGGCTCCAGATTCAGCTGCTGCCACTGAAACTGACCAGGGGCTGACTACAGGAAGCCGGAGGCAGAGTTGCTCTGCCCCCAGCTTCCTGGAATCAGCCTGATCAGTTTCAACAGCTGCTGAATCTGGAGCCTGGGACAGAACAGTTGGGGCGCTGCCCGGTAGGTTCCCACAGGACCAAACCGGCAGCACCCCAGCTACTCTACCCGAGGCGTCCCGCAACAAAAGCCTGCTCTGCTGGGGGGTGCGCACTAGCTGCGCTCCCTCCCCCCCAGCAGACCAGGGACACCCGAGCAAAGCCGCCCAGGCGGCGGCTTTGTTTGGGTGTCCCTGGTCTGCTGGGGGGAGGGGGGGGTCCAGCAGCTTTGCTGGACCTCCCCAGCAGACCAGGGAGACTGGGAGAAGCTTTTCTTGCCCCGGAGGACACGGGTGGCGACCTGCCGCCCGTGAGCTCCGGGGCGAGAAAAGCCCCGTTCGTAAGTGCGGATCCGACATAAGTTGGATCCGCATAAGTCGGGGACTGCCTGTACACATATTTAAAGGATATTTTTGCTGCACTTAATTTTGAACTTTAGGTTTAAGAAACAACAACCCACTTCTCTGGAAACTTCTTGGCTTCTGTGCAGTCACATTCCTGGAATTTAATGTTTATAACAGTAACTTTACAAAAATTACACTAGTTTTCTTTCATTCTATTGTCCCATGCAGAAAGCTGAAATCTTGAGGAGCAAGCAGGCAAGAACCTACAGAGTTCAATTCCAGTAGGTGATGGGAGACATGATTGTAACAATAATAAGGAACACGGGCTTAAAGGGAAGTAAGACCTTTTACAAGATGAAAGGAATAATAGAAAAGGAAAACAAATCTGACTCCAATATAGAAAGTTCCACAGCAAATGGCTTGTATGGCTTTGATGGCAGAAAATTGGTTGTCTCTAGCCAAGCATATATAAATTTGCAACTCAGCAAAGTGTATGTGAAAATGAAGTGAAGATATTGTATATCTCCTACCATCCTGGAACCCACATTTTACAGATGAAACAGAGCAGAATCAGGGTACAATGAAATGGAAGACACATTTTGCTTCATACAATTTTCCTTAGTGTTAATTATGAATGTCAAACATTTTCATATGTGGGATACTCCTACTGCCTTGAAATTCACCTCTGGTTTAGCAATATGGGAACATCAAAGTGGTCACAACCTGTGGGTTGAGAACCTATTTAATAGTCACATACATTAATTTAATGCTTGACTACTGTAAGGCGCCTTGCTAAAAGTAATTTACCGTGATAGACTTAGACAAAACTCTCCGTTGCCAAATGTTGTGCAGTGTGGCACACAGTGGTCTTACGCGGCTTTCAGCAAGAGCCCCAAGAGGCTATACTTCAGTCATGCTTTATGCACATCCTATGCAACAACTCGCATTAATGCAATATCAAGGATGAAAAGCCAAGTGCTAAAGGGAAAAAAAAAATCAGGAAATGCAAATTATTTCTTTTCCAGTCTCTCACCTCACAAAAAAACCCTGAACCGATTTTGTTCAAACTTTCCAAAAATAATGTTATTTTAACGTGGGACTAAGCATTGGAAAAATAAGCTCACCTCAGGTGAATATTTTGGAAAATTATGCATATGTAAATATCTGGTGATGACAAATGACCTTGTATAATGGGCACTAATGAAATATGGTGAAAATTAGAAAAAATCAAGGGGCTGTTGTAGTACCTGGTTATAAACTGTATAGGCAAAGGGGAGTTAGTGAGGAGTAGTGTTTTATCTAAGAGAATCTAGAGAGAAAATTTTTTTGAGTGGAAAGGACTATAACTGAATCTGTGTGGATCCAAATCCAATGTTAGTCAAAATTCTTACCCTACCAGTATTCTTCTCTAGTCTACTAACAACTTTCAGACCAGGGAAGTAATTTCACAGTGCTGAGAAAGCACTAAGATGCAATGTTTAATGAAATGACAATCCTGGAGCAATTCAATTATCTGTATATATTAACTGGCCACAATGGGATAATATTTATAGAAGCAATTTCTTAAATGACTGCTTCTTGAAATGGCTAGTTCTAAAAGCACAAAAGAGGAGAAACTGTTTCTGATGTAGTACAAAGTAAGAAACAAGAGTTGGCTCATGAAGCAACTACTGTTAAACCCCTGTATAACATTCACTACAATATAATTGAGTTCAAGGTCTCTGAGAAGAAAAAAATTACCGCAAGCTTGCACTTAACTTTAGAAAGAGAGGATTTTCATAGAAAGGTAGTCAAAAAGGCCATAAAGTCGAGAATAAATAACTTAAAATACTTATATTTACCGTGGATTCTATTGATACAGAGTCTCACATACATAAATCTAAAATGAAAGGGAAGTAGGAAGACAGGAAATAAACCAGTGAAACTAAATGGCAGCATCCTTACTAAACAGAGATCCTGCAGCATATGGAAGTCCAATTCCAGGAAACCCAATAGGCAATTTGTAAGAGGGAAATTAGGTGTAGGACCAACTTGGAGTTTGAATAGAATAATTGAAGGCATACATACAAATAGTCAGAACTTCTCTATGTGTATCATATGTAGGTAACCTGTGGAGAAATTTGGGGTTCACCACTCTGACGAGGAGTATAAAGCTCTCACTGGACCGGAAAGGGTTAAGGAGCAACTCTGGGCCAAGGAAACCCCACTGCTCTACCCAGGCCAAGCAAGGGTTAGAGTTGGGATTTAATAGGTAGCCAGATGGCTCAGGGCCTGTCAGGCCAGGGATAATGATGTGTTCTGGGTTGGGATGTTAGATAGTGGGTAATAGAACAGTCGACTAACCGCATTTATTCTTAGCAGTTAGTCGACTATTCTGTAGTCCCTGGGGGGGGCGGGGGGGTAAGGCTGGCAGCCAATGTGCTCTGGCCCCATTCCCAGGGCGCCCCCTGCCACCCCGAACTGCTGCCTGGTGGGAGCCAGTCCACAAGGGGAGCCAGCTTAAAAACAAGCTCCCTTTGCACACCGGTTGTCTGCCACCACACACTTCTGCCTCTGATACAGAAGCAGCAGCACGAGGTGGCAGCAGCCCTTGTCCACGGGGCGGGAGGGTCCAAGCTCCCTGCAGACAGAGGCTACTGAGGGGAGGGCATGAGAGGGTGGGGGGGAGAGGCTGCTACAAAGCAGCCTCTGTTTGTGGTGAGTTTGGGGAGCTTTGCTGCCCGCATGGACAGGGGCTGCTGCCAAGGACCAGACTCTGTCTGCAGCAGGCCCAAGCTCGCTATAGATAGAATCTGCTCTGCGGGATCATGGGATGTTGCTTCACAGCAATCTCCCCTGCCCTCCCACACTGCTGCCTCTCCCCCCAGCACTGGCGCCTGATTCCCCCTTCTTGCCGCCTCTCATACAGAGGCAGCAGGGAGAAGGGGAGCAGGAAATGCGAGTGGTCGACAAATTAACTGATAAGCCTATTGATTAATTGTCTAGTTGACTACCCATGATATCCCTAGTTCTGGGAGCACCAGTGAGGGATGTGATCCAAACCAAGCCAAACCAAGCAATAGGGGAGCCATAGCAGAGCTATAAGCACTGAAGGCAGTGTTCCCTGGGGATGGCTGGTGTAGACACAGAAGAAGATAGGAAATGACTCAGGGAAGTTGACTTGTCCCTGACAGGAAACACCATGAAGTAAGCAAAGCTGAACCAGCCTCCCAGGACCCTAGGTTGGAACCCAGCGGAGTGGGAGAGCCTGGGTTCCCCTACTCCAGGACTGCACCCACTAGGCATAACTGCTGCTCAAGAGTGGTATCCTCTAGGCAGAGCAGCAGCTGAGGATGAACCATTGGGTGTGATTGCTGCCTTGAGAGAACCTGCTCCAGTTCACAACTATTAAAGGGAAAAATTAAAGAAGACCAGAGCATTTATGAGAAGCCAATTTTTGTTTTGCTTCAGTCTTCAACCACATGTCAGGCAGGTATCTGGCCTTTTCTGTTAATAAAGATGAGGAACTAGCCCAAATTATAAGTGTCAAAAGAAGGTATGCTGAAACAAATGGGCACACTAAGAAGCAAAAAAGTTACCCAGTGCAGATGCATATGCCCAAGAGAGAGGATGAAGTGGCTGAGCTTTTAAGAAAAAATACACAATCTCTCATTAAAACAAATTATCACATGTGATCCAAGGGCCTCTAGATGGCTTCACCAAGAAATGTCATACAAGGTCTAGTTGAGATAATTTAAACTTTCAAGAGGCCTTTTTTGACAAAATCCTTAAGAAGAGGCTGTTAAAGGAAATAAACATGTAGGCTGCATCTAGACTGGCAAGATTTTGAGCAAAAGTAGGCGCTTTTGCGCAAAAACTTGCCAGCTGTCTACACTGGCCGACTGAATTTGCGCAAGAGCACTGACTTTGTAATGTACAAAATCAGTGCTTCTTGTGCAAATACTTTCATGCTCCCGCTCGGGAAAAAGCCCTATTGTGCAAGAATACTTGCATAAGAGGGCCAGTGTAGACAGGGAAGAACTGTTTTGTGCAAAAAAGCCCTGATGGCGAAAATGGCGATCGGGGCTTTCTTGTGCAAAATCGTGTCTAGACTGGCCATGGATGCTTTTGCGCAAAAGCATCTGTGCCAATCTAGACACGCTTTTGCGAAAATACTTAATGGAAAATCTTTTCCATTAAAAGTATTTCCGCAAAATCATGCCAGTCTAGACGCAGGCGTATAGTTTAAGAGGCTGTGTTGTCACAGATCAAAAACTGACTGAGAGACAAAAGAGTAGAAATAAATGGTCAACATTCATCATTGCAAAAGGTTAACAGCAGGGTGCCAACAGATTCTATGCTAGAACCTGTGCAGTTTAATGGATTTATTAATGATCTGAAAAACAGGATGAACAGTGAGGCGGCAAAATTTGAAGACAAAGTAATGCATGCTGGAGGGAATACTTTCCTTTCCTTACACACTTTACTGGCTTCTAAATTAACTGCATCAACTCCCGAAAAAAGGCATGGCATCATTGTATACAGTTCAATAAGGATATCTGCTCTCTATATAAAGTATAGTCAAGAAGCAAGTAAAATATTAGGATCCATAAGGAATAGAAGGAAGAATAAGGGGAAATATTACAATGTCATTATGTAAATCAGTTGTTTAACCTCTGCTGAAAGTATTGTGTTCAATTCTGGTTACAGCTTTGTTAAAAGAGAGAGAGAGAGAGAGAGAAAGACATAGCAGAAATGGAAAAGTTAAAGACTAAGGACATGGAAAAATTGTGATATGAAGAAAAATTGAGAAGAATGGGACTATTTATCTCAGGCTATGTCTACATTACAGAATTTTTTTTAGAAAAATGGCCTTTTTTCCGGAAAAAACTTCAGTTACGTCAACACTGCAATTGCGTTCTTCTGGAAGAAAGTCAAAAGAACATAGGGATTTTCTGACAATAGTAATCCTCATTCTATAAGGAAGAAGCCTTTTTCTGAAGGAACTCTTTTGGAAAAAGGAACGTGTGGACGGGAAAGAGGAAATTCTTCTGAAAGAAGAGGAAAGAGGAAAAAGCACAGGTGCTCTGGTGGCTGCTCTGTCCATAATAATCACAGCTTAAATGCAAGATAGCATCCATTCAGCGTGGATGCTATCTTTTGAAAAAGCAGATTGATTTTTCGATGCACTTTTGCAGTGTGGACGCTCTCTTTTGGAAGAAGTTTTTCCGGAAGATCTCTTCTGGAAAAGCTTCTTCTGAAAGAAGCCTGCAGTCTAGATGTAGCCTAGTAGAAATAAATAAGAGGACACATAAGAAAAAATATACAAAATAATCCTTAGTATGGAGAAGGTAGAACACTGTCAGAATACCAGGTCAAGTCGACATTCATTGAAATTGAAAGATGGCAAGATAAAAACTGACAAAGAGACTTTAAGGGGGAAAAGTACAACACAAATTACCTGTGAAACTCACTGCCTTGAGCTGTCCCTGAAGACAAAAGCCTAGCAGGATTCAAAAAAGGATTTTATATATAGTTGAATAAAAAGAATATCCAAGTTTAAATAGCAAAGAGTAAATGAATATATCATTTCAGGAACAGATATTAATCCTCATTTTCAGAGCATTACTTATCTCTAAATATTGGGAGTTAGTAACAAGTTTCTTTTCCCATAGTTGTCTCCTGTAAGGTTCTTGCAACCTCTCTCTGAAACACATGGTACACTTTCAGAAGTAAGAACTCTACAGGATCATTGGTCTGGTCCAGTGTAGCAATTCCTATGCAATAACAGGGCAGAGGAATATGGAGAAATATTAAGGGGAATTGCATAGGAGTTGTTCTGTAAACTTTCTAGAGCTTCTTTCAGGGAGACCCAGCTACATACCACCCACTACTCAGTGCTAGGAACAAAGACTCAATATAACACTTAGGGTACATCTAGACTACAGGGTTTTGTCGACAGAAGTTTTGTCAACAGATACTGTTGACAAAGCTTCTGTCAACAAGGAGCATCTAGACTACATCCAGTTCTGTCGACAAAGCAAGTTGCTTTGTCGACATAACAGTGTGGACGCAAAGGACAGCGTAGATGCAATAATGCCTTCTATCGACAGAACTCTGTCAACAAAAGGCATTATTCCTCGTAGAATGAGGTTTACATACGTCGACAAAGCTGCTGAGTTTTGTTGACGTTATGTCGACCTAACTCAAAGGCAGTGTGGACGCAGGTATAGTTTTGTCGACAAAAGTCCACCTTTGTCGACAAAACCCTGTAGTCTAGACACACCCTTAATGATTATTAGAATCCATTTAATGTAGTGTATAATCATTTGAGATGAAAGGTGCTATTTAAATGTTAAAAACCTTAGTAAATATTGATAATGATAAATGTTCAAGCCCATATGATTTACTAACAGCAAGTAAATGCTGTTTTATTACTTGCCCTTTCCTGCTACTACACATACTGTCTGGGATCATTTACCTTTGTAAGTCAGAGCAATTATTTTACCAAGGGCTGGCACAAGTTGCCTGTCCCAACTGATGTTGATTTCTAAGGATTATCAAGCACACTGTACAATCACTGATTGCACTTCAGCAGTTACAGAGACCATACATATCTCAAGTAAACAACCATAGATTTTTTCTGCATTCCACCCCTTCACTATGAATTTTAATGCACTCCATTGTTTTTAACCAACACAGATGAGGATTTTAAACTAAACAGTAAGAAAACACATCCAATAGTTGTTCCAATCAACAGATTAGAACCCTTATGAAAAACATCATGTATCCTATCCACATATCATCTGAAAGAGACAGTATTACAAGACTACCTTCTTGCAGAAGACAGACAGGTTTTGTCCTCCTTCACACTCTGCTGCAGTACAATACAAAACTACTGTTGCATGCAAATGCTGGCTCATGTCTCTGCATTGTTAAGAGGAGACAGGACATTTCACTTCTATCTCAAAGGAAAATGGTGTAACATTTTCAGAAGTCAGGGGTGAGGGAAGGAAATGGAATTCCTCAGTGGATGAAATTCAACCATGAAATAAAGCAGTGGAGGACAGGCAGTCCACAACATACTGAAAGCACAAGTGTACTTTTAAATACATGATAGTCCCATTAGCTTCAAAATTATTAATTTGCCTGAGTGCCTTGGGGTATGTCTACACTACAGCACTATTTCTAATTAACTTAATTTGAAATAGTTAATTCAAATTAAGCTAATTCAAATTAACACATCTACACACAAAACCTATTTTGAAATAGCATTTTGCTATTTCAAAATAGCGCATCCACACTGAGTGGACCCTGAACCAAAATTAAGGCTGGCCGGAACCAGTGCTGACAGGGCATCAGGTTAGGACTTAGTGTGTGGGGCTCTTGCCTGAGGCTAACTGAGCTCTGTGCTTAAAGTGACCCTACCCCCACCCCGGACAGACAGTTTTCAGGGTTCCCCGCTTGCTTGCCTACCGTGATGAGGGACAGCAAAGCCATCCTGTCTTGGAGTGCCCTGAGTGCCCACACTTGGGACACCACAGCACTCAGCCACCTGGAGCCAGAGCTGCCCCTGGGCATGCCAGTGCATCTCGTGGGGTCATTGCCATCAGCCCAGCTGCACTTGCTACAGGTTGCCATCGAGGGGGTCCATCAGGGGACTATCAGGATCCAGGAGGTCCTGCAGAAGGGTGTCCATACCGAGGAGCATCCACCCCGAGGAGCCCACCCCAGCCCTCCCCACGGGGGCCTCGTGCCCCATTCCTCCCTCACGTCCTTCCACTTACTGCTCCTTAGCCCCCCTTCCTGATGTCAAATCAAAGACACGTATGTTCAAAAATAGAAACTGGGTTTATTGAACAAAACTGGGGCGGGGGATGAACCTCTGGGGAGACTGGGAAAAGGAGGTGAGAGAGGGGAGGGGGAAACCTGGGAGGAGGGAGCTGGAAGGGGGAAGCAAAGGGAAGAAGGGGGAGCAGAAGCTCAGGGCCCAGGGTTGGGGGGTCTCGCCAGACCAACTTGATTTTCATGCAAACCTGCTCCTGGGTTCGCATGTGGCCTTTGGTGGCCAGGCTGGCAGCTATCCTGCCATAGACGGCCACATTCCTCCGTCCAGTGCGGAGATCATGGATGTTGGGGCATCCCCCCCAAACCTGTATAAGGTCCATGATCTCCACCCTGGACCAGGAAGTTGCCCACCTTCTCCAGCCCCTGTCAGGCTCCTGGGAGCTGGCAGACTGCTCCTGTGGAGTGGTGGAGGGCTGGCTGCCAGTGGCTTGCTGACTCGTGTTTTGGGGCCACTGGCTCAGGGTCTACCCCTTTAATGGCTCCGGGGCTGGGGAAGAGGAGAGTAAGTTTTCCTGGTTGTGCCCAGAGTGGCCACCAGGGCTCCCTGGGAAGGGCTGGAGGCCCCCTATTTCGAATTAAGTGTCTACACAGCACTGAATTCAAAATAGCTATTTCCAATTTGTCATTACTCCTTGTAGAATGAGGTTTACCAAATTCGAATTAAGCGCTCCGCTATTTTGAATTAATTTCGAAATAGCGGTTTGCATGTATAGACGCTATTAAAGTTAATTCAAAATAATGGCTATTATTTCAAATTAACTTTGCAGTGTAGACATACCCCTGGGCATTAAGACAACATTGCTTCTCAGGCAGCGATTCCAACTGTCAATTGATCTCACAGGGTATGTCTACACTACCCCGCTAGTGTAATCCTCGTGGAATGAGGAGTACAGCTAGTTCGGTAGCCTAATCTGAACTAGCTACTCCATGCCGCGTGTAGCCGCGCGGCATGGGGTTTGAACTAGCCGGGATTTAAAAATGGCGGCGCCCGGCTTATGCAAATGAAGCCCGGGAAATTCAAATCCCGGGCTTCATTTGCAAGTGCGGTATGCCTACATTACCCTCCTACTTCGAAATAGGAGGGTAGTGTAGACATACCCACAGAGATTTAAGTGAAACTGCAATGTGCCATGTAAATTGTTTCTCCATTACCTCCTCATACACTGGCTCCAGACACAATGGGGCTGGAACAGGAAGGAGCCACACATTTGTTTATGCAGCTCCAGTAACACTAATATCCAGTGCAAGCAGTTCAACTAGGCAATTCTAGAGTCCATAGGCTGCATTAGCAGTCCTGCATCCTGACCCTGGCTTGAGCAGTGGATTTCATTTTTCCGGTTGTGCCACACACTACCCATGTGCAGAGTGAATAGTTGGTATATGTATAACTGGCTATCTTGAAAGAGCATAAAATCCTACCACAGACCTCCTTTAGTGTTTATATGTGGATTTATGTTCTTAATATACTTATTGTTACCATTTACATAAACACACGGCATGCTGCCACAGTGCTAGAATGTTGGTATATCCTAAAGTAGACATTCCATGAGAAGAGAATCAGGCTTATTGTGTTCTGATTAGTTGTATAGCCCCCAATGTCAGAAAACAAAAAATGTAAGAATTGGATTGATTTTGAATAGCATAAATGCAGCTAAAGCAGAAACAAGACTTTGATAAGCTTTCCTAGAAGAGGCAAGATGATCCAATGGTTAGGACATGAGCTTGAAGTTCAAGATAGCTGGGTCTAACTCTCCGTTGTACCATAGGCTTTGTGCGTAGCCTTGGAAAAGTGGTAGTCTCTCTATGACTCAATTCTCCATTGCATAATAGGGATACTTTGCCAGGGTGAAAATAAATGCATTAAAGATTGTGAGCTGCTCAGTTGCTATACATAAGTGCCTTAGACATATAACCATCTATACCATTATCTCTATTTGGAGTATCAAACACGTACGTCTTCTGAGTTCTGGTAAAGAAAGTGAGAAGGACAAATAGCTGTGTAGGAATAATTGTGATCTGCTGACCGGAACCATACACTGAAAGTGCTGAAAACCACCTCACTGGCTGCTTAGCTGTTGGAGGGAATTTCAAGAGACCGCGCTCACTTAAATTGTGCGTGGCTCTCATAGCCTTCATTAAACCATTCTCTGAGTCTTCTGGCTGCACCTCTATGCCACACTGAAAATTTCAGAGTATGAAATTATTTTCTCTTCTGGTTTCTCAAAGGGTGTCCATTCTTTCTCTAAAGTATTCCCAAGTAGTGGGTCCTCCCACTGTAAAAGGGAACCCAGAAAGAAAAACACAGTGCAAGAAATGAACAATATATAAGAGAGAATGAGTAGGAGCTACACCTGTAGGAGATAATGTGTCAACAAGAAGAAATGGAACAATACAAGAGGAACAAGCTCAGAACAGGGAAAAGAGAATTGGTAGCAGGGACAATCCCTTTTACCATGATGGTTATATATTTAATGCACATGCCCTACAAAAGGGGAGTTTCAGGTATCAATGTGTGACTTGACTATTAGACTCATCATTGTCTCCTGTTATGCATTATTCTCATTCCTCTCTCCCCTTCACAGAACTCAGCATGCAATAGATACTTCTTATGGAAGTAATAGCAACTAAAGGAAAAGCAAGCACCATTAACAAAAATCAGGAGAATGGCAAGCTAACTCACACGATAGCTGCGTCTAGACTGGCAAGATTTTCCGCAAAAGCAACTGCTTTTGCAGAAAAACTTGCCAGCTGTCTACACTGGCCGCTTGATTTTGCGCAAAAGCACTGACGTTCTACTGTCCGAAATCAGTGCTTCTTGTGCAAATGCTTTGATGTTCCCGTTCGGGCAAAAGCCCTTTTCCGGAAATGTTTTTATGCAAGAGGGCCAGTGTAGACAGCTAAAAACTGTTTTGCACAAAAAAGCCCCGATGGTGAAAATGGCGATTGGGGCTTTCTTGCGCAAAACCACATCTAGATTGGCACGGACGCTTTTCCGCAAAAAGTGCTTTTGCGGAAAAGCATCTGTGCCAATCTAGACGCTCTTTTCCGCAAATGCTTTTAACAGAAAAACTTTTCCGTTAAAAGCATTTGCGGAAAATCATGCCAGTCTAGACACAGCTCATAAGTATAATATTGCACAATCAGATTGTACCCTATCTGACCAAAGGCCAGTGACACCATTGCTGTAGGCCCATTTTATAAATAAAATAGTAAGGACCAGATTCACTGAATTCCTGGAGTTTGGGTATTTCTTTATTTTACATGTTCGTTCTTACTAACACCTTAGAAGAAGAAAATGTAGTTTTTATCTTGAGCTGAATGTCTGCTTGAGAGCTAAGACACAGGGCCTAATTCAAAGACTCCCCTTTGACTACAATATGCTTTGGGCCAAGCCCATAATGATTAGTTGATTAGTGATTTTTTTTTAACTGTGAAAAGTGCTCAAGTGGAAAGGGCATCAGAAATGGCCCATATATATATTTATTGTCACACAAGGTCGATGTAGCAGTGGAGCTGTGATGGCATTTAGAAATTATGCAAAGCTTTTCACCTAAATCCATTGTCATTTGGCATCCATTCCTTAGGCCCTCAGTCTAATCAGCTCTGTCTGTGTCAGTGTTTGGTGCATCTGGCATCCCTAAATGCAGCTATGAGGGTGAATCATTTCTTGAGATAATTATAAAAGCGTCTGTGACTACATGAGGTAAGTTTTAGGCTATTTGATCTAAAAGGAAAAGTGAATTTCTCCCTTACTTTTGTTGTACTATAGGCGTAGGGAACCTCAGGGATGGGAAACCTCAGGCCTTCAGGCCAGACTGGGCTCCTCTTAACTATATCCAGCATGTGGTGAGGAGCCTTTGTTCCCTCTGTTGGGCCAAAGTGCCAGCTTGTGGAGATCAGGAAAACTCTGTAAGCTGAAGGGGGAAGAATTGAGAAGCCTAGAAATGACTGCTGTACTGAGGGATGACAGATACTTCAGCTGGAATTGCTGCAGCAATGGGGCAGTGGGCAGCAGCCCACCAACAGCAGCTCTTTGGACCTGACCATCATATGAAAGGAGGACTTTAAAGGTGTGTCTAGACTACAGGGTTTTTTTTGAAAAAAGTGTCCTTTTTTCTAAAATACTTCACCTGTGTCTAGACTGCTGTTGCGTTCTTTCAAAATTAAATCGAAAGAACGCAGCAGTTTTTATGAGGAATAATGCCTTTTTTCGAAAGTGTTCTTTCGAAAAAAGGCACTATTAAACACAAACAGGGCTTTTTCAAAAGAGAGCATCCAGACTGCCTGGGTGTTCTCTTTCGAAAAAGCAGCTCTCTTTTTCAAAAAAAAGAGGCTGCTGTCTAAATGCTGTTTTTCGAAAAAAACGCTCTTTCGAAAGAGGCTTGTAGTCTAGATGTACCCTAAGTGATGAGAGAGAAGCTTCAGTCATGGTCTTCCCTCACCAGTGTCTGCACTCCTATAATTGATATGGAAACTGATCTTTTATAATTGGCCCTAATCACCATAATGACCCTCATGCCATTCCCTCAGCCAACTGAGAGAAAAGGAGGGCACTTATATTACCACACCCTCTCCACCATCTGGTATCAAATTCAGCAGAGTGTTCCTCCCACTCAGATTACACTGCACCAGTTATTGCCATCAACAGGCAGTTTGGCAAAGGAAGGGGAAGAAGGATGGAAACTGCTCGTGTATCTCCACGCTTGAGTAACATACAGGGTTAGGGAATTTGTACAGAGGAAATGAAGAGAGGCTAATTCCTGGGAAGTGGAGAACTACACAGACCAGGCCCTGGTCTACACTAGGACCTTATTTCAAAATACCCTCCCCAAGGTTGAATTTATAAGCAGTGCATCCACACTGCCAAGACGGTTATTTCAAAACAATGGGCCAAAGAATTCAAACTCTGTGCTCCTGCTTTTCATCAGGAATAATGCTAATTCTGAAATAATAATTTTGTAGTAACAGTAGTGTGGACACTCCACTGCCACTAATTCAAAATAATTGGCTTTCCAGAGGCCTCCTGCAGCTCCCCAGAGTGCTTCCTGGGGCTTTAAGTCAGAGGTAGCACAGCCACGCTAATGGAGCTTGCCTTGGACTAATTTCAATTCTTCCCTGTAGCAAGGACACGCTGGTTGAGATGTATTAAACTGGGAGTTCTTAAGTTGAATTTAGTAATTCTGAAAGTTTCCTAGTGTAGGCATGGCCTGGGTTGCTGTGTGGAATCAGGAGAGGAGATAGTAGGATGGTGAGAGAGCACAGTGCATGGGAGGATGTTTTTGGATGGTGAGTCCTCTGTGGGAAGGAACAGAATCTTGACTGAAGGATTGCTATTGCTTGAAAAGGACTCTTGTGGAGGAAATACTTTGTACATAATATAGAACATAATTTGGAACAGGGTATGGGTGTCACACACAAATATCATGTGAACTCATGATCATCTGCAACCACCCATCCCCCAACTTCCCCACCAACAGTCTGGATCTCTTGACTGCTATTCCTTTATACCATCAGAGCACCCTATGGGCAAAGAATGTGTTTGTCTTTTGTTCCATAAGGCATCTACTACTCTGTGGGAACTGTGACTAGACATTAAATTCTTGTCATCACAATATCTCTATTTCATCCATAATGGCCTCTCTGAGGAGCATCACAGTTTCTGTGACATAGGCATCTGTTACTGGGGAACTGAACTGAGGCGCTCAACTCCTGTCACCAAGACATAATGGATTTGTACTATACATTCAATATTCAAGGAACTGCAGTTGCTATTTTAAAAAATACGTTTTCCCAGTGCATTTGCCTGGACCTGTTTACAGGTAGTGGCAATAACTATTAACATGTAAATTATGACTATTTATAGAAAATAAATAATATAATTGTTACTAGGGGTCTGTGGCCCCTGCTCACTATGCTCACCACACCCTCCTCTTTCTAGGGGTAGGCAACCCCAGATCTCTACCTGGCCACAGAGGAGGGCAGAGCCATGCCCTGGCTCTTTTTCTCCTCCCTCCACCCACAGGCCCCCCACTCCCGAGGCGACAGCAGACCTAACTCTCTCCCACCCCCTGTGGCATCCTAGGCCTGGTTTTGTTCCCGGAGGCCAAGGAGAGCCAAGGCCATGGCGCGCCAACCCCGGCTCTCCATGTGGCTACCAGAGAGGGCTGGGCTGGTAGTGGGTGGGACTTGGCTCCAGGGGTGGAGCCTTGGACAAAAGGGGCGGGGCTTGGCTTTATCCGCCCAGCCTGTGGATGCTGTGATGTTATGATGTCATTCTGTCATCCTGCAGGAAATTTTTATATATATATATAGAGAGAGAGAGAGAGAGAGAAATTAATAAACTATTAGTATTGTATTATTGTAACATAATTCTATTGTTTCTATATTGTTTCTTTTCTATGATTAATCATAATTTACATTTTAATAGGTATCACCACTACGTGTTAACAGGTACAGTCAAGAGCACTGGGGAAAAAAGTATTTTAAAAATAGCACCTGCAGCTTCCTTTCTTACTATTTAAATGGATTGCTTTATCTCAAGTATATGAATCAATGAACAGAAACTTTAGCAAGTCATGATTTATGAGCCTCGCATTGGAAATGGGGCTAGTGATCCATCTCTTTCATGTCTCTAACATATGTAATCCACCCGAGACATCATTATTCAAAAAGCAATTCAAATTAAATAGAAAAAAAAGAAAAAAGAGAATGACATGCTTACTGTAGCTAATTCATCAAACTTCCCAAAGAGTTCATTCAGAAGCTTCACCAGCTCTTGAGCAGTGCACTGTGATGCCAAACTAGTGAACCCCACAATGTCTGCAAACAAAATGCTGTAAAGAGAAGGAAGGAAACATTAGTCCAGAACACACCTTCTTATTCTAATTATCATCTTCTATGCACTGAGTGCTACCCAGAGCACAAACCCAGACAAATGATTCCCACCAATAAAGGGTGATGCAGAGCACAAATATAAAAGATCCAGGATCGTCTTGCATTTAAAGCACAGAACTGGCAGTCAAGGGCATCTGTGTTCTTTTCCTGGCTCTGCCATAGGCTTCTTTGGACCTCAAGCCAGTTTTGTATTAGGTACTTATGGCACACCCCATGATTGTAGGAGTCTTAGGGCCTCCATATCCCTGTGAGATAGAACAGTACTACAGGCAGTCCCCGGGTTACATACAAGATAGGGACTGTAGGTTTGTTCTTAAGTTGAATTTGTATGTAAGTCGGAACTGGTACATATTGTAGGGGAAACTCTAGCCAAACATTTCTCCAGAGCTCAGTTTTATTCTCCCACACCTCACTTGCCTCAGTCCTTTATTCTCAAGATGAGGTGTCTGCTGAGAAAAGCTGCTCCACGTCTCCCTGGTCTGCTGGGGGGGGGGGGGCGCTAGCTTCGCGTCTCCCTGGTCTGCTGGGGGGAAGCAGCTAGTGCGGGGTTGCCTCACCCTGTTTGTAAGAAGGGATCCGATGTAAGTCGGATCCATGTAACCCGGGGACTGCCTGTATTATCTTCATTATACAGATAGAAACTGAGCCACAAAGAAGCTGAAGTGTCTTCCTCCACGTTAGAAAGTAAAACTGTGGCACAACAAGGCTCCTAAGTCCTAGGATAGCATACTTACCACTGGACCAGCCTTCCACATGTGAAATGGTGATAATTCACAGAAAGTACTGTGAGGCTCAAATGATTAATGCTCACAAAAGACTGTGAAGAATTAGAGTTGTGGTCCAGGACTCAAGAGATCTGGGTTCAATTCTTACTTTGCCACAGACTATAAAGCCCTGGGCAAGTCACTTTAGCTGGATTTTTCAAAGCAAACTAAAGGAGTTAAACACCCAAATCTCACTGACTAATTAGTGAAACTTGTATGCCCACCTGCCCTCTCTGCCGTAATTACACTTCCCTGCTTCACAGAGAAGTTTAGAAGATAAATCTAAACATACTTGGTGATGAAAGGCGCCATGTAAGTACATAGATAGATCCTTGAATAGCAGAGGCTATAGAACAGGGCTACTCACCTTTGGAAGCTCCAGGGACCACAATGATACTCATAGAACATGCCAAGGGTTGCAACTTAACTGTGGTTGCATATACAGGCAAATATATGCAAATAGTTTATTTCACACCAATGGGCATGAATACAAAGATTAAGGCAAGACAACACAACATGCAGGTCCCAATTAAGTCAGTTCTGCTGATATTAATAAAATCCAATTTTCACCCGATTTCCATCCATATGATAGCACTTTTAATGAGTAATGACAGTCCAGGAATTTAACTACTAAAACACATATCACCAGAAGACCATTATATTGACAATTTTTTCATTTTGGCTCCCACCTGTGGATCGCACATTGAGCCCTGCATAAACCTAAACTGTACAGTGGGCCGCAAACACACACATGTTGACTAGCCCTGCTATAAAAGTTTTAATTATATAGATGAACTCACCTGTGGAAATCCTATGGATCTACTCACATGCAGTACCCAGCCTAAATAACAACAAATTGATTTATTATATTCAGGTTTATAAAAATGCCACCTAACCATTTTCTAGATGTGGTGGCATAATTTAAAATACCTCTTTGAGGACAACAATTTAAGATAACCCAACATAAATCTCCCTCCTCTAAAGCTTGGCCTACACTAGGAGTTTAGGTCGATTTTAGCTGTATGATGCCATTTTTCTAAAGAATGAGTAAACACTACTATACACACTCTGTCAAATTGAAGGACTGCTGAAGTCAATTTTGGATAGTCTTGATTTTATGAGGGGTAATGCCAATTTCGACCTTGCATGGTCAAATTCACGGTAGTGTAAACCCAGTGTCGAGAAAGTTGAGGTTCTTGGCCTCTTGGAGGTATCCTCTGCAATGACAGCTTTGCTAGAACTTCTGCCTTTACTCCTCTCCAGGAGAACAGCAAAAGCCCCGGGAAAGTTTGAATTTTATTTCCCATGTGGCCGGCATTGTAAGCACACCTGAGTAGCACACATGGCCATGACTTCAAGTCCCATTAGCTCCAGTTCCCCTGGGTGCAAAGGAGCAGCAGTATGGAGTGTACAGGAGATCATAGACTTCAATGAGGCATAAGGAAAGGAATCCATTCTCCTGGAACTCCGAAACAGCAAAAGAAATGCAAATATATATGTAAAGATAGCAAAGTGAATGGTGGATAAAGGATACTCTGGGGGGACCCCCCCCCCCAATGTCATGTTAAAATAAAGGAGCAGAGGCAAGCCTATCACAGAACAATGGAGGCAAACTGATGGTCTGGTACATTGCTGCAAACATGCTGCTTCTATGACCAGCTACATGTGATCCTAAGTGGGGATCAGACCAGCTTCCTAAGCCAGACTGTGGAGTCTGCCCAAGACAATTAGAGCAGCAATGTGGAGGACAGCAGGGTGGTGGAAGGAGGAGGGGGAAGAGGAGAATGGTGAGTAGCAATAGCCAAGTAGTTTTCATCACTTTATAGACAATCTGCTCCTCCCAGGATGTCTCACAGCCTAGCACTGATCCTGGAGAGGGCACTTCTAGTCAGTTCCCAATTTTTTTTCTTGCCACAAGTGGGTTAAGGCAATGGGGTGTGATGTGTGGCATACTTTGTGCCTACACAGAGTACGGGGCCCAGAACACCTTTTTCACACATCTAGAGATGGAGCGGGAATTGTCTCTCCATATCTCCATGCAGCTCTGTAGCCAGACAGGGACCCCTCTTGTAACATCCATTTTTGCTTGCCTGGAGCATACAGGGCACACAGAGGAGAAGGCCCAGGCTGTGTGACCGTGAATGGCTGTAAACAGAGATATGCCAATTGCTGACCAAGAGGCTGCCAAGAAGTGTCCTTGACTTAACCTATATTGATACAAACACACATCCGTCCGCGGGGGGAGGAATCTCTCGCCCAGTAAAAAAAATGTCTAGTACTCACAATTTAGTTATCTCTCTTGCAAGTGTAAATTAACTTGAAACTTGTTTGTAAGAACTGGGGCCACAAAACGGACCAGTAGAATTTGGCCTCTTAGATAAGAAAGAGGATACGGGTCCCCCGGTGTATAAAGATGGGTCCAGCAGCACATTTTCTCTGAGTGTCAATCTACCATATATCTGCTGGTCGGGTTAGGTGTTTGATCTCCCGAGGTTCCAAGGGGACACCCACCTCGTATTCGTCTTTCCTAGGAATTGAGAGACCGGCTCTGGCCTGACACGCTGGAGTCGAGAGGCACAGAAAGGGGTAAAAATTGTACCTGGATGTGGTCCTTTGTCTTAAGTATATATGTACATAGTGTTAGAGCTCTTTAAAGATTAAGCTGTCACTTGGTACCATTATTTCTATTTTCTATCTTTACCTTTTTCCTGTAATCATTTTTAAGACCTATATATATATATATTTGCTAGCATTTAAGAAATAGAGCAATAGCCATTGTAACCATATGATTTATAAGCTTCTTTAAACCTGTAACTGTTTAAGTTTTAACCTGACTCCTTCAGTTGCTGTAACAGAACCAAGCACAATTTAAAAGAACTTCAGCCGGTCATAAAGGGACAGGCATAGGAAGAGCTTGGGCGTTTGGATCTGTGTCACTCCCAGGTGTCAGATCCATTGGGGCACTTTTCAGCCTTCCCTAGGCTGCCCACTGCGAAGGAACCTCTGTGTTCTAGCAGCTAAAATCTAAGGTATAATAAGCTCTTCCTATATAACGGGGCGTCTGTTGGCCTGCTGGCCACCCTCTGCGACGGGACCCCGGTCCTAGCAGTAAAGACACGGACGTTAAACCTTTTCTCAGAAACATACACACACACACTGCCCTGACCGTCGGCTGACAAGTTCTCAGATAGGAACTCTTTGATCCTTCTCACAAGATTTCTGGGAGGTCCGCCTTATTCTGTCCTCCACAGTAGGAGGCCATCCCACGCCAAGACAGCAGTAAGTGGTCTGGCATCATTATACTGCAGTGATTTGTAATACAAGGCCCAGGTTGCTGGCCTCACTCAGCCAGTATCCACCCCCTATCACTCAATGTGACTTGGAGAAGACTGATATCTTGCATGGCAACCTAGATGAAAGAGGAGGGAAAGCTATTAGCTGCTGCCTCTGCTTCTAGCATGGCTTCAGTCTCTGGCACTCCCTACCTTCTTGCTGCCCTCCTGCCCACAGACTTCTGCGGGATGGGAAAGTAGCACTTTCCTCAGAAGATGGGTGCAGTGAACATAGAGGAGGGAATCTGTGTGAGCCATCGCCTTGCCCTCAATGTCCCCCATCCCACCCACAAGATTGTAACCTGGCAGGCCCTTTCTAAGCCTGCCTCCAAACTGCATTAGTCCAGATGTTCCCTTGAGAACTCTGCTGTGTATCTGCTGCACTTTACAGTGCAGTGGCTGCTTTACAACAAAACTATGCCTCTGCACAGACATCTCCATTTTCTTTACAGAGACCTTTGCTGTATGTTAACAGATTAGGTTTTAGGCTCCAAAATGTATCTCCTTGCTCAGCTTGTATTTGAACCACTCCTTACTGTAATCCAGTCTGTCCCTGTAAGGCTTCATAAGCCACAGGAGCAAAGGGTAAGCTGGGTCTCCAAGGATCACAATAGGCATTTCCACCTCTCCCATTCTAATTTTCTGGTGTGGGAATAAAATCCCAGCATGCATCTTTCTGAAGAGGCAGAAGTTCCTAAAGATGTGTGCATCATGAGCCTTTTCCAACCATCCCACACTGATGTCAGTGAAAAGACCCTTGTGATCCATCAGTGCCCGTAGCACCATCAAGAAAGATCCCTTACTGTTTATGTACTCCTTTGCAAGGTGCCAAGATGGGGATGTGCATTCTTTCTATCAGCCCACTGCAGTTAGGAATCCCCAACATGACAAAATCCTCCCCTATGCTAGCCATATTTCCTAGAGTTGCTACACTCCCTAGTAGAATGGTATTGATTGCTTTGGCTACTTGTATAACAATAGTCTTCATTGTAGATTTCCCCACTCCAAATTGATTCCCAACTGACTAGTAGCTGTCTGGCATTGTAAGGTTCCACAAGGTAATTACCACGTGCTTCTCCATTGTCAGCAGGGTTGCCAGATGGTCTCCCAAAAAATACCGGACACGTGTTAAAAAAAAAAAAAAGGAACGCGGGCTGGATGCTGGAAGCCTATGATTGCGCAGAAGCCTTGCAGGCAAGGCTTCTGAAGCACCTATAGTGGCGATCGCGGCCCCGCCTACTAGCTGGGACTCCCAGGCTGGGAGGCGGGGCTGCCATTGGTGCTGGGAGCCTGTGATTGCGCTGAAGCCTGGTAGGGGTGGGGGGAGTGGCTGGGAGTCCCAGCCACTCCCCCCGCCCCCACCAGGCTTCTGCACAATCAGAGACTCCCAGCACTGATCGTGGCCCCGCCTTCCAGCTGCTCCCCCTGCCCACACCAGGCTTCCATCTGGTGAGCAGCCGGAAAATCAGAGAATACCGGACATTGCACATGTCCAGTATTCTCTGATTTGTTTTACTGGACAAATACCAGACACCTTGCAACCCTAACTGTCAGAGCAGGTTTCATTCGGGTGTCCCGTCATTTCCGGGCAGGGGAAAGCCATTCACAAAGTTCCATGAAACTGACCTTGTGCATTCAGAAATGTTGCAGTCACTGCTGATCGTCCCAGCACTATGCAGTCCCATCAGTCTGTGCTTGTCTCACGGTACCTGAACCAGCATTCCACTATTTCCAGAGGCTCAATTGCCGGCTGCGTTTCCAATTCACTCAGTGTAATGGCTTGCCAGTACAAAGTGCACCACGAGATGGAAGAGATTTCTCCTCGTTCTCTTCCTGGGAGAGTGACATACTTTCACTCTCAAAATACTGCACCATTAGGCATAACAAGGTGGACATCAACTTCACAATGCAATGATGCAAAATGGGATCCATGAGAGAGAGCCATGCTCACGCTGCCATGGTGTCTGAACAGGTAACCAGGGCCAAAAAGGGTGTGAAAAGACTGTTTCTGATCACTGATCTCAAGCAAGAGGAGAAGGGAGTAGCCATGAGCATTATGAGATGCTGATGACATGAACCCCAAACTACCTGCTGCATAGTTTTTGTCCCAATGTGCACCAGGAGTATAATCCAGAATGAAAAGTGGCTCAGGCACTGTAGGATAGCTACCCACCATGCATTGCTCTCAAAGTCGATGGCAGTCTCTCTAATGATGAACTACTTCAAACTAGGTTGCACAATGGGGACATGGATCTTCAACTTTGCAAAATTGGGTGATCAGAAATCAACCTTAATAAATTTGACCTTATCTCGTAGTGTAGACAAGGCCTGAATTCAATACTCCCCTCTTACAATTATAGCTCCTTCCCTCTCAATTAATGTAACAGATGCTAATACAAACCTAACCAGTCTCCCGTTCTTGCTTAGAGAAGGTCAGCAATCTGTAACCTTCCTGAGTCCCAATCCAGCTCCTTATCAAAGGTACATCAGCCATCCTGCTGCCACAAATCCTCCCTATACCTAATTTGATTCCTTGCAATTGCTAAAATCACATCTGCCCCCCAAAAATCTTTTCAGGATCCCCAACATTGCCCAACACAACACTGAACCATTGTAGGGATAAACTGAGGCAGTCCATGGTATTCTGCTAAGAATCTCTATTAGAATCCTAAATTTGAGGCAAGGCCTGGAAACACACAGAATAAGCAGCTAACGTGACCCTGGTCGCCCTGGCAACCATATTCCAAGAGGGCCTCACTCTGATAAGACCCTGGCTGGTACCAAAACAAACTTCACAGAAGTCGTTCTCACTGTCTCCTTTAATCCTAGATAAGCCTGAGACCAAAGGACTATGCCAACGTAAGGCAGTATCATCTCTCAGTAGATGCATCATAATTTCAACAGACAAAGTTGCCATTAAAATGCTTGTCTTGTTTACGTTGGCTTATTTAGCTTTTTAGGAATAATTACCTGTATTATTGATAAGATGTTAAATTGGTAATGGGCGGAGATGCTGTGTAACCTTCGTAGTTTATTGGCTTCTGTCCTCATTACTTCTTGCTGCTAGACCCTATCAAATCGCTTCTACTCCACCCACCTGCTACCTATATAATTCATTGTAATGTTATGATTAACTAGTGCTCTCCAGGTTAACCCCTGGTTGGTACCAGTGCTGGTGTACAATAAATCCTCAGCTTGTTTCCACCTGCATCCAGAGTGTCCAGAATTATTACCTACAATCATCTACATTTTAACAGTTCCAAACCTTAATACAGATGTACAAGCTCATATATGTGCTATTTTCCATTTGTTAGAGTAACTCCTCCTCACTTCCTAGAACATTCTTCCTTAGAGCATAGTTTCAACAGCTTTCAAAAGTCACTCACCATTGATGAAGTGATGAACCATTTAATAAATATTACTTTGTATATTCCTGAGGTATAATACTGGGAGCTGGGGGTGGATTTGTATGGTGCTTTACTCTAAGGGATTCATGAGTGGCTCTGGAAGCATGTGTTTTTTCTGAGTGATAATAACATTTGGTGGGGGTTACTGTTGTCACTAACAGTGCATTATGAGAGATAGCCCAGGCAGGTGAGTTAAAAGGGGCACAATGGTCTCACATTTCCAGGCTGCAACCTGAGGAATCTCATCACAACATCATGTACAGATTAATCTCTCTCTAGTGTCTTGTGACTATAGTGTCATCACCATGAGATACCATGGAGATGGCATGGTAACAGACTTAAATAGAATAGAATGTATATGGTAGTGCCAATTGGTGCTCTTCAGCTTTGCCCACAGAGCTCTGCTAATGTACTTCATTTTAGACCTTCAACATCCTTGCTTGTCAGATCTGGGCTCTTGCTTGTCAGATCTGGGTATTTCATGGCATCAGTCAGCAGATGCCAAATCATCATAGGAGAATTCCCTGAAGTGTTTGAAATACACTCAGATGTACACTGAAGATTTCTAGAAATTGACCCAAACACACACAGACACTCAGCTATCCAAAAGGCAAAAAGGACAGAAAAGAAAGAAAGAAAAAAAAACCCACTGTTGCAGTCCAGTGTACCACCTGTCAGATTTAAATGATATTCAATTAGACATAATATTTTTCATGCATTTTCTTATTCATGTATTCTCTTTTATGAATTATTATTATTACATTTGTGTCTGTCACATCAGAAGTTCCCATGATTTCTATAAGCATGTAATGAGTTTTTCTATTTGTACCTGATGTTTTGCTCTCCACATTTTCCTAGTTCCATGCAATCAAATTTTCAGCAGTGGTCATTGATTTTAGCTGCTCAATAGGAGACCACCAAATGTATCATGAAACGCCTCAAGCAAGGCACCCAAAATCAGTGGCTATCTTTTTAGAAAATGATAGCTTTAGAATTTTATGGTTGCTTGTTTTGAAATCTGTCCACTTCTTTCAATCTTTCAAAACATACAAGACAGTAAAACTCAAGTATTTGCTAATCAAGAAATTTACAAATCAGTACTCTGGGCAAACATACACAATATAGAATGCTCTTTTTGAATTGAAAGAATACTCAAATACTTAAATGTTAAATCTAGTAGGTGACCTATAGTTACTGTTAAGAACAGGTATGTTATTGGCAATTCTATCTAGATCTCTAAATTATTTAACCATGGCCTACAGTAAAGGTGGGCTTAAAGGGGGGTTATTTTACATAGCACAGAAAACTGATACAATGAGTTATTTTTTTAAAAAATGCAATCATTAATAAGGAACATTTATTTGGCTCATAATTTGATCCTCATACTTTACCATTTGGTCCATAGGGCTTTATTAGTATAAGGACAAGCTGAGGATGTATAAAGTAACCCACAATGCATACTTGCAAACACTTTCATTTCATACATCACTATTGTATATATATATATATATATATATATATGAAATGAAAATGTGTATTTATATAATTATGCAATCAGTGTTGAGAGAGTTCTGAAGGGTATATTATAGGACACAGTATATTTGTTTGAAATCTAAAGGTAAATTTCTATACAGTATATCAATACTGTTTAAAAATCTTTTAAAAATTATCTTACCTTATCGTAATTTACTCTTAAAACTTGGGGGGTTTGCTTGTTTTTAATAACTGCAAGATTCTTGAACATTTTATTTCTAGTGTTCCTATTGTGCATGGCTGAATATTAATCACAAGTCTTTATTACAAATTTATAATGTTCAAAAATAGCTGTTTTAAGTCAAAAGAAAGTAGAAATGTCAAAGTCAAAATTGGACCCTAAATTAACTCTGCCCTCTTGTGTGAATTCACAATGATCCAGTTTAATTATATGATTTCAAATAACTGTGGGATATTAGTCTCATTCCATGTATAGATTGGACAATACACAATGAATAAAACAGAGGTCCTGCAGATTTGTGCCTTATGATAAATTAAATTATGATTTTCTATTACCACTGTAAAAACCTGTAGCAAGCCATAGATGTATTCTGTAAGTCATATTATATATTTTGTAAGGCTAAGGCTGCGTCTAGACTGGCATGATTTTGCACAAATACTTTTAACGGAAAAGTTTTTCCATTAAAAGTATTTGCGCAAGAGAGCGTCTATACTGTCATGTGCCTTTGCGCAAAAGATTTGGTTTGGAGCAAAAGCATCCATGCCAGCGTAGACGCTCTCTTGTGCAAGAAAGCTCCGATGGCCATTTTAGCCATTGGGCTTTCTTGTGCAAGAAATTAATGTTGCTGTCTATACTGGCCCACTTGCTCAAGAGGGCTTATCCCTGAGTAGGAGCGTCAGAGTATTTGCGCAAGAACCACTGATTTTGTACATTACAAAGTCAATGTTCTTGCGTAAATACTCGCGGCCAGTGTAGACAGGTAGCAAGACTTTGCGCAAAAGTGGTTGCTTTTGTGCAAAATCATGACAGTCTAGATGCAGCCATATTGTTTAGGCACAGATTTTTTTTCCTGAATAAGAGAAAGCAAAACTCAGTCATCAGCACAGAAAACAGACAGTATGCAGTGAATGAGGTAGGGGTCTTCTGAATCCCAGGTCTCTGATATATTACAGCCTTACTCATTCAATGGTTTGTTGTTGTAAAAAAGAGTAGGTGTAGTTCTACTTATGAAAAACATTTTTAAAGAGGTATTTAACACACGCAAAAGTGGAATGGAGATTCATTTTCCAATACAAAATATTTAATCTACCATATATTTTAAAAACATGCATCTGTATGTCTGTCTGTCCATCCACAAGTCCATTTGTTCAAAAACTCTTCCTAAATGGTAAAAGCTAGTGTAACACCAATAGGCAGAACCAAACCTGGAACCTCAGTGCATGATCCTCTACAGCTTGAGCTATAAAGTCAGCTGGCACTCATGTAAGGCTGTAAACTCATTCTTTCTCTCTATAAGTGGTATAAGTGCCACCACATGGGACAGTGAATCACAAGGACTACCAAATGTTGTATGCAACTTCTTATCATAACTTAAAGCACGGTTAGGGTTTGGTTGTGCCAGGAATATGGGATGTGCCTGGAATCTGATTGCTTTTCATACACAGGATGGGAAAGATCTGAAGCAGGGACAGTTATATTCCACAATGACCTCAGGGTACAGCAAATGCACAGGACAATTATACTGCAGATTGACCATGGGAGGGAGAGGTGGAGCTAAACCAATAAGAGAGTGGCCAGCTGGAGTCAGGTCTCTCCATGTTGCAGGTAGGGTTGCCAGGTGTCCAGTATTCACCCAGACAGTCCGGTATTTTCAGCTCCTATCCGGTAAAAAAATTCAGAGAATACAGGACACCTAAAATGTCCAGTATTTTCTGAATTTTTCCCGGCCAGGAGGTGAAAATGCCAGGCATCTGGCAATCCTACAAACACTCAGTGCTCAGCCTAGCCTCCCCGAGCCCCCTCCTGGCTCCCAACCTCCATGCTTACCTTGTTCCCCAAGGCTGCTGGCACAAAATGGCTGCCAGCTGAAAGACCTAGGGGGAAGCAATGCTTTCCCCTGGGTCTTAGTACTCAATCACTCCCCTGTTCCTATCCCTGCACTCACTGTTTTAAGTCCCTGGAGTCCTTTCTTTTTTTCCTCAACAAACTTTGGTCTCCCCCCCCCTTTTTTCCCCTTCAACAGAATTTTTTTCATATTTTGGGGGGGGGGGGTATTTTTGTTTCAACCATCTGGCAACCCTAGTTGCAGATCAATGGCCTGGGTAAGAGGTCCTCCTGCCCCAAAGCTTCTTGCCAAACTCCTTCCCAGCACTGGATGGGGAGGAGCTCTTATGGCCAGCAGTCTCACCACTGCAGCTGCCTGAGGAGCAGCCATTAGCAGAGCAATGCAAATCCAACCCCTTGCGGGGGCGGTCCTGGTTAACCACTGGGGCTCATATGCCTGACAATTAAAAATTCCATTTTGTGTGATGAACACATTGCTTTTTGTGATGTCCTTACCCATTTGTTGGAAAGGAAGGGATATTGCAAAAAAGGAGGAGAAATGCATCCCGACAGCAAGAACATGAGACGTTTATATGCTTTGTGCTGCCACAGGATTTGCAAGATTGTTAAGCAGAGTAACTGCAAGAAAATAATACACCTGAGCAGTGCTGTGATGTTTTAATTATTTGCAATGCAAACAGTATGGGAATAGTTCAAGTCCCTACCTTGTCTGTGCTTTGGCTTTATTGTTCACTCATAAATAATACCTACGCCATCCCTCAAGGATCTTCTGTGCCTTAGCTCCCACCCACCACCCTTAAAGCTCTGATGGCATTAATGAGCTGCACCTGTCACAATGTGTCAGCAGACACACAGCAGCTTTCTGCAGGGGGCCAACACCTGCTAGAAGTAGTGCTGCAAAACCCTGCTGCCTAGCAGAGCAGATCTAGGCTGCTTCCCTATAGCAAATACCATTGGAATGGTTCACAGCTCTACCCCACTATTAATATAAGGAAAATGCTGCAAATACCATAGCAAATTTAACTACCAGAGGTGCTAAATGTTTGCTTTTTAACACTGTTCATGCATACACTTTATTCACATGAACAGCCCTATTGACTTTGGTGGAACTACTCATATAAGTATGGGCTCAATCATGCGAGAAAGGGTTGCTGACCGAGCCTTTAGGTCACCTGCAGTCAACATACAATAAGAACAATAGTCTAGTGCAACATACTGTCAGAGGACAGAATCTATAATAGCTTGATAAATAAAGCTGTTTCTAACAGCATATCTGCATTTAAAGAGATGGTGTGATTCATAATGTGCATAGAGGAACCTGTTCTAGTTCTAAAAATAGCAGTGTAACCAGCATAGCACAGGCAGCAGCACAGGCATACTTGGTCTAGCCACCCAAGTATGTACCTAGGGGCTCTGAGTGGGCACATATTCAGGCAGCTGGCTTGAGCTGCTAACTATGCTAGCCTGGCTATACTGCTATGTTAGCTTAAGCACAGCTGGCATGTGTATGCTATATGAGCTAGGAATCTCACCTGCCAGCTCCAATGAAGTCATACTCGAAATCACTAAGATCTACAGTAGGCTGTGTAAATTATCACATGGGCTTATTACAATGAAATCATGATGAGAGAAAATGTGCTTTTCATTTTTCAGAAATGTTCTTATAACCAATTCTTAACGAACCCTCTGCCTTATGAGCATCATAGAACAGAAGTTTTGAAACCTTGCTACAGGGTATATTAATTTAATTTTTAAAGTCATCTTGACATTTCATAACATTTGATTTCTAATTAAACAGTTATTACAGATGTGATCTTTCTTAAGCATGAGGATGCCTCTATTAATCTAGGAAATTTGCTATTTGTTAAGAACAGCAGCCTCAGTTTAGGCCTTAAATGTCCCTCACTTAGATGGTGCAAAGCTTCATATGAATAATCCCAGAGATATACATTGGGATTACTTTCACAAGTAAATGTCAAAAGAACTGAGCTCATAAACCTACTGAAATCAGTGGTAATGTTTCTACTGACATCGCTAGGCTCTGGATTGGGTACTCCATTCGTAAGAGATCAATATTTCAATTACAATGTATATAGTTGCCTGCAGTTAGTTTATTATTTGTTCCTTATTAAAATGAGACTAAACTAAACTACCATACTAGAGACTAGAAAACTGGTAGTAGCTCAATGCTTATGATCCATTTATATCTTGAGGAGTTTGATTCGCAGAGACGTGTAGGTATTTGTCTATTCACAGCTTGTACTGGCTATGTTGCTATAAGCTGCATATATTGAAATATTTCTTTTAGCACATGATTATGACTGCAAGTTAAAGGAGGTAAAGTAGAGGAACAAGCAGATTCTCTGCAGGCCCCCATATGCAGTGTGCAGACGAGCAGAGTATGTTATTTTTATTAGTCTTATAGCAGCACCTAGCAACTCCAACTAAGATTGGAGTCCCATCATATTAGGCACAGTACATATACATAGTAAGAGATGGTTTCTGCCCTGAAGAACTTATGAACTAAATAAAGTAGAGAAAAAGTGGGAGAAATAAGGCATTTTTATCTCCATTTTACAGACAACTAAGGCAAAGACTGATCTTCGGCTCCTAGCCACCCTCATTATGCCACTCTGAGTCAACTTTTCAACACAACCATATCTCTAATGCATTTTCCACATCTTTGTTGATCATGTCAGACACACAAACACAACCATATCTTTCTTTTTCACTTTCATGTATTTATCCTAGTAAGTACTTTTTTCTGGTAACCAATGACACTTGCACTTGTCCTTATTGTTACGTAGAACAGTCCCATTAAATACAAAACACAAGCAAGCAAGAAGTCATGTTGATTTCTTGATGACTTACACAATTGTCTCTCTGAGGTCAAGGTCCACCCATAAGATAACCACTAAGGACTTGTCTACACTGGCATGTTTTGTCATGAAAAACTGCCTTTTGGTGACATAACAGTGAACATGTTTATGCTGCAATGCAGCTTTTGTTAGGAAAAACACCCTGTTTTGGTGACAAAAAACTTCCAGCCCTAGAAAAGACTTTTGTCTTTTCCCCTCCCTTTATTGTCAACAAAGAGCCAGTCTGGACTCTGTTTTGTTAAGAGAACTGGCTTTTGCCAATATCCCACAATGTCTGTGCTGATGGCTTTACCAGTGTTGTATGATCTCTGCTGCCCTGCAGGCATGTGCTCTCTTCCCCCCCCCCCCCCCATCCCTCTTTCAAAGCTCTGGGAAGTATATGACAATTGAATGAGCTGCTCCCTTTGGGGAACAAACAAAGAGCAAATTATTGGAATGCTTCTGTTTTGCCCTCTTAGGAACACAGCAGCAGGCAGACTGCTGCTACAAGGGAAGGGTTGGAGAGACTGCTGTGCTGCTTTGACATTCCTCACCACGGAGAGCTCATAGAGCTATGAGAGAATCCCAAGAAGCTCAGGGATCAGCTCTGCTTTCCCACAACACTGTACTGTGGGATAATAACCCACATTGCTTTTCTCTGTCTGTTCTCAGGGTGCTAGCAATGTGGCCATGAGATGTTGACAATGAGAGGCTGAAAAACCCGTCTGACCAATTTTCATTTTTGGTGACTTTTGCATGATAACAGCACTTTTGCCTCCAAACCTTCCCAGTGTAGATGTAGCCTATTACACATAAAATATAGGAAGAGGAAAGAGAGCTACTGAGAAGAGTACAGATTTAACCTGCACAGTATTGACTCCCATCAGCTATTGAAAAGTCCATTTGATCTCTTCCCTGGAAAGCTTCTAAAGATCCATGGGTTTTTTTTTTAAATCATGCTTTATTTACATTGGTCCACATCCTAGATATCATGAAACTGTGCCTTGGAAAGATTTCTCCATGCCCCCCTGCCCCACCTACACATAATAAATACATACACAGAGAAGCCTCCCATAACAATTATTTGTGCAATTATTTGGCTTCTAAGTGTGTGGTGAATTTGGGTCTCATTTATCCTGTCTTTTGGTGGGAAACAGAGCACAACCTAAAGTGTTTTTGCTCTTTATGGTTTATAACAACTTCATGATAGAAGTAAAAAAACAAAACAAAACAAAACAGTTCTTAACATACTGAGTTTTTCTAACTGTAAACCATGCTATCAATAGTCTTGTACTTCAGGCATAAGAAATCCAGAAAGAAAAGCTTATCACTGCTATGGCAGTGTTTATGATGGGGAAAAACAATGGTGATAAGCAAGATTTTGGGAACTCATTTAACTATTTAAATTCAAATAATATAACTACAATGATACTGACAAAAATAAGCCATCTTCAAAGGAAAACATTATAAAAAAGATAAATTATAGGAGAAGAAATGCAGTGCCAATAAGGACCATAGAACACTTTAAACCATAATTGATACTAATATTATAACATTCTAATGTAATTTATTTAGCACCAACAGTTAGCACAGCATTGCATGATCAAGAGCCAAAATTTGCTCTTTCTTACACTAGAGTAATGCTATTTATGTGACTCGAGTTAAAAGCAAAATGAAAAATTCCTCTGAATAAGCTTTTAAAATTTCTCATCTGAAAATTTCAAAAAATTACTAAAAAGTTATTAAAGTTTTCAAAGTGCTCACAAGTTTCTGGGAGTACAGAATTTACTGGTGTCACTACAGTCGCAACTTATGAATGTAATGCTATCAGACGTAAGAAAGACTGTAGCTTGTTCTTTAATGAAGGTTTAAATATGACCCATTGAGGTTTTTGGAGCAATATCAAGTTAAAAAGCAAAATTAATTTAAAGTTTTAATCTTGCCCCCATTCCACACACAGGACTTTCACGCAGAGGAGTTTAATGCTTTGAACTGCCATGAGAATAAACCCCTTCAGTATTAAGAAGGAATCTGGAAATAACTTACAGCTGGAGAGAGATTCATCTGTGAATTGCTGGGCATACAGGGAGACAAAACTCACTGAGAAACATGCTGGGAAAGCATTTTGTAATAAGCTAAGAAGCACATTAGTTAACATTTCCAGCTTGCCCCACAAAAGTGGCCAAATCCAGACCAGAGGACACACAGGAGATCAAGATGTAACATGTACTGTCCTCACTTTACTTTCTCAATAAGCTTCCCTGAAAACATTAGGGTAAAGACTGGTAGCTGGCATCACATATTAATAACTTACTGTTCAGTGAGTAAGATGCACCCCTCTCTAGTCAATGCTCTATAAATGATGAGTCTGGTAGAGGCTCGCATTTCTTAAGCACTGGAGATCCCAAATTCATTTACCGATGATGACCTGTTCTGACACTCTTTACACTTTCTCTAAGAGAAACCTTTAAAGATCTCAATAATTAGCCCCAAACTCTCTTGCTCATCTTCACAAACCAAGAAGTGCAGGCCCATCTCTTAGCAAACTGGCTGCAATTACCTTAACATGGAAGATTTCACTGACTGTACAAAATCCATGTGACATGGTAATGCACTGAAAATATCCAAGTGACGCTGATTCCAAGTGTCAGAGGGGTAGCCGTGTTAGTCTGAATCTGCATAAACGAGGAGTCCTGTGGCACCTTATAGACTAACAGATTTATTGGAGCATAAGCTTTCATGGGCAGAGACCCACTTCGTCAGATGCCTGTGACAAAGTGGGTCTTTGCCCATGAAAGCTTATGCGCCAATAAATCTGATTGCAAGTGTCACCCACTTAGCTTCGGTAGACTGTTGCAGAAAATAAACTGAATGCTTGTAAATAGAAAAACTCAGTTCTTTAAAAGAACAAGATAAAAAGGGTTCACTACAGAACCCAACATGACTGGTTCTACTGGAGAAGGATTTGCTGATATATGTCTGAGGAAGAGAGTGTCTCCTTTGACTCTGTCATACACACAGCATAGGAACGTGAGACAAACTATCTTGCTTAGAAGATGTTTTCTTCAATCAATTCTCCTAGATCCCATCCTTATTACTTCATTATTTGAAGGCCACAAGAAAACTATAATGAGTTGCAAAAATGATGGGGAGAGTATCATTTTAGTATTAGCTAGGAGAAACAAAGATGGGGAAAGATTTTTTTTTTTAAATAGGGACTTAAAATTAAGTTCTAAATCCATTGTGACCAAAAAAATGGCTTGGTTTTTAAAAGTAGGGAGTTCTTATTCAAGGGAGGAAATTTCAAAAATGTGAAAAAGTGTCTTAAAATCCCAAGTCCCACTGACAGGCATCTATTTTCAAAACTCTGAGCTTGGGTTTTGCAAAATCCAAGATCAATGTAAATGCAGTATTACTAACCCTAAGGATGGAAAAATCATCAGCCAGGACAGAAAAATCAATGAGACTGGCTTAAATCTTACTTACCTTTTGATTTCTGAGTTTATAGGAGGCACTTAGGTCCCATGGTCAAGCTTTTATCAGAAACTTTGAAAGTTAGAAATGTATTTTAGAAAACTGAAAAAGATGAGATTCTCATGTAATCACGTTACTCTGGGAACTGAGGTGTTTAAACAAAAAAAATCTTCCATGAGACCTGCACTAAAATCATGAGAGTTGGTAGTAAAATAAATGGTAACCTCCTGTCCCAAGTTTTTTTTTTTTTTAAGTGTTTTTATTGGGAATTTTCAATAGAAGTGTTTGGAAATAATTTTCTGAGAAAAGTCAAACCCTAAAGCACTGCTTGTGAAATGCAAACAAAGTGAAATTGGCTAGAAACTGAGTGCAAATTTAAGTGAAAAAATGTCTTTGTTTTCCTTGTCCAAGCTGAATATTAGAGGCAAATGAAAACAAAGAGTATTAATGGTGGAAAGCAGAGTTAGTTTTTTTAAGTTTTCAGCTTTAATAATATAACTTTCTCCTAAGAACGCAGTTAGTAGATAAAGAATTTGAACTATTGGATCATTTAACCAGGGTTTTGTGGTAGTAAGAAAAGAAAATGACTTTCTGGCATGGAACGCTGAGTGCTTCTGAGCACTAGCAGGGCTAGGTTATTCAAGAAGAGTACAGTTGGTGAGGGATTGAGAAGAATAGCAAGACTGACATAATAACAATTGATTTCAGAGGGAGTGCTCCTGGAACAACATGCTACTTAACAGAAACAGGTCCTCAATCAATCATCTGTGAAGCTGAATGCTCAAGTGATGGGGACTGATACGCATTTTCCTAAGATGACAAATGGTTGCACTGCACTGACATTTACTTCCTTCCAGATAAATAAGCTATTATAGCAAAAAAATATTTGTTTGTTTGTAGGTATGTTTCCATGTTACTATCATGCAAAATAAATATTTGTATCTACCACAACTGTAAGAGACTGAACCAGAAGACTATTAGGTTTCCTCCTAGCATTATTATTCTAAATTATTTATCAACTCAAAATTCATATCCACAGTTTCCATAGGCTATTCCAACCTCCCCCAAATGAACACAACACATCTTCAATGTGATTACTTTTTTGTGCTCTAAGATCTCAAAGTCACTGCACGTCACTGTTTGCCCCACTTTACATTATTTCGTGAGCTGGTGTCAATCCTACCTAACATTGTCATGCCTTTGAATGTAAATCTTGTGAAAAATCCTTTCGGGTGGCTTCAGGAAATCTTCCTTCATTTCCATGGCAACGTTCCTGGGCAAAAGACTCATCAGGAGACGCTCCTAAAAGAAAATGCAAACCCATTAGCTTTGGGGTGTAATTTTTCCCCATTCAGCAATTCTGAATAAAATTGAACCTTTTTCCCATTTTAGGTTATGTCCTGAGAATTTTTGTTCCATAAATAACACAACCCTTCCCCTCTTATATTTCTGTTGCTTATTGGAGTGTGTTTTCAAATTCCTCTGTTCAACAGAAAAGACTAGGCGGTAAGGAGAGAGCTAGTTTCAAAGCAGATAATTGTCCATAGTTATACTTATCATAAAACTAATAAAACTTACTATAACAACTTACTATCATTCATCAATGAAGGAATTCCAGGATCATTTGCTATGCTTTTATATCTACTGATTTGGAACTCAAAGTGTTATGTCACTAGGTCTAGTAGAGCAGGTTATTAAACAGTGAGCTCTATCATCATTTTTTTCCATATAGCCTGAATCAATTGAACAGTAATAAAGGTACATTTTTATAACATATGGGTCAGCAGGGAAAAAAATCTAGTTCTAGCAAGCACACTATACAACTCATAGTTTAATGAAAAGCTTGCCATATAATCGAGAGTGGTTTTATCATATAATGCTTTCCTTCTTGACCAAAATCCCGTATTTCCAAAGGATTTTGATTGCGCTGATATTGGTTAAATTATATTCCCTAAATGGTGACCTCAAAGTGAACACAATCTGAGTACCAGCACTTTTTCATGTTTAACACTGAAATATGCCAACTTTTGCCCTAAAATGTCCAAGAATGTAAGGACTCAAATCTGCAATCAGATCTGCTACTGTCCCATAGGGTTCTATGTGGTAGATAAAATCTCTGAAGCCACATCTGATCACAAGATTCCAAGCTTAACCAGGAGGAGTTGTGAACAACTGCTCAAGAGCGAACTGTGGCCTCACATTTCTTCTTATTCTAATTGAACAAGGAATTTAAAGGGGACAAACATAAATAAGGTGAAATAAACAGTAAGAGGGAGAAAGAGAAGTGGTTAAGATGAGGTGTGATCAGACTAATGCTCTATAACATTTTACTACATACTCGTTATGTGCTATTCATGAGCTCAGGACAGTATTAAAGTACAACACAAAGCTTCCTACTCTGGGTTCTGACCTATAGGGTTGCTTCCAAAGACTGATGATTCAGATATTTACACTGTGAAGGAGTGAAATTTTTACTGAGCCCTGATTCTCATTTTTGGTAAAACCTTTTAATACCACTATAACTGCACCTGGGAGTGGAAGGTTTTGTGAGCAAAAGTGCAGACAAAAGCTGTGTCACTAAAAGCTATGTACTGTAAACAAATCCTCAGTGAGTCTCACTGAGCTGTATTTTCATTTGCCCAGAAGGGCCAACCAAAGAGACAGACACAAGAATAAAGGAAATGAATAAAGGCAAAACTCCACTAACTTCAATGAGGCCATGGTTTCAGCTAGGGTATTATTTTCTGTATTCAGTCTATTCACAACATGTAACACATACACAAACATTAATCAGAATTAAAGTGTGACCATACGCTTCAAAAACAATTATCTTTAGGACATCATTAAAGGGTTCAATGTTTATGGTCCAACCATATAGCAGACCCAAACTAGCATTCCCTGTACTGTGCAAAATCTCACTGAGGCCAAGGAATGGCAGAATAGACTATGGATTTCTTCCACTAATAATGCTGCATTAGATTTGTATTTTAATTGCTAGACTTACAAAGTCCCCTACCTTGGCAGATAGGACTAAGAATATACACGGCAAACAAATTAGGAAATGGGCATTTTTATGTTGTCACTATTCTGAACAATAGAATACGACAGAACAGTGCAAAATGAAAAGCTACAAAAAAGATTGCCATACAAAAAAAAAAAAAAACCCTCCAAATAACTGCCCGAAAACATCAGAATGTGACTTTTTTTTTTTTTTTTTTGGTGGTAATGGGTCTTTATATTTTAACCACATAATTCATCTCACTGATGTAACAGACAAATTCAGACAGCATACACAGAATATATTATTTTGGACTTCACAGTCTGTCTTCATTTGCTCCTCCTTGATATTTTGATAATATGTCATTGTAAGCATAAGTATGGTAAAGTTCAGACAAACAAGTCCACTGACGTAACAAATATGAAGAAAGCAAAACAGTATTTTGTTTTGCACACTGTTCAACACTGACCGAAAACACAAGCTCTCATATTTTTGGTAAGTTATTGAATATGGTGATTTCCAATTCTGTTTGCACCAAAACAGATATTTCAAATGAGTGAAATTGATGGCAAAACTCCCATTAACTTCAAGATGGACAGGATTTAATCTAATGCATTTTTGGAATGAGAAGCACACAAGGTATTATTGCCTCAGAGAAATCTTAAATATTTGAGTACATTGGACCTATAACTTCCATCTCCTTAGAATTTTATTTTAATATCAAATTAAGTTTGAAAATACTGTACAGATTTTTTTACTTTACTACTTAGAAATTTGAAATGGCTTTTATAACCTTATATTCTGTATGGCACAAAAAATACATCTTACCATGTTCAGTTAATATTGAATTATGGTAATTTGTATGATTTCCTATTAACCAATATTTAAGTTACAAAACTATTGTGTTACTACCAAACTCATAAAAAACTGAACTTTAACTCACACCAGAAAAACCCATGATGTACGCTACACCATCAAGGGATGATTTCAACTTCCACAATTCAGGATTTGTGATATTAGACTTTGGAGATTATAAATTTCCTAATCTAGACCTATTCAACAGCCTGAAGTCAGCCATCCTTATTTAAAGCCTCTTGAACCTAGTCAAATTTAACTCACTTTTATTCTTGACTCAATGTAGGGCTTACCTCAGATATTTTTATTTAATTTCTCTTTCCAAATAATCAATATTTTCTCATATTACTTTTAAAGTATCTATACCAATTTATAAGCTTTTAAGCAGCCCCCAAACAATAGTTTCCAAACCACTATTAAAATGCTATTATTTTCTGTGAAATTCTTTGTCAGAGTGTCCATATGGGATATGAATGTGACACATTTTTTAATCCTTTCAGCAACCTGTAAATCATTTTAAAAATCAAAACTTTCATCAGAATACCGGCCTCAAAACAGCAAATTCCATAATGTTCTTGGCCAACGTTTTTCTCTCCCTTCTGTTGTATGCTGTGCTGCTTTCTACCCACAAACTGGTTGCTTTTCCATTTACGTTCTATTTCTAGTATACCCATGAGTTCATAAAATATCATGAAATCCTGGTGCCAGTAGAACAACTAATAATAGCAGGGACATCATGATCTGAACCTGGAACAACTTAGCTCCCTCCCCCCCCCCCCCCCCCACTATGTTAGGCCATTTTAAGGATCATCACAAGAGAAAAATACATTTAAGGAAAGGAAATCTCATTCAATCATTTTGTCGATTACTTTTATCAAGAGAGGACATGTCTTCCTTTATGCTTAAAAAAACAAAAGACAAACTGATGTTCCAGATGGATAGGGATGTCCCAAAGCCAAAGGCCTTCTTCTAGACTGACCTTTCCCCATCTCTGTTGTGTTTCATCTTGGGCTCCATTACCACCTGTTCTATGGTGGTATTGCATATATCTCTAATAGAATACAGATACATCATACAGTTACAGTCAAACACTGCCGAGAATGTAGCACAGTGAACATGCAGAATTGCAAAAAAAACCCAAACGAAAACAAAAAAATCAAACCTTTCAGACCTTTTCTATAGCCTTCACTGAGAGAGAATGTAAAGAAAAATGCATAACAGTCATACTGCAGCAGCTATATGCTGGGATTAAAAAGTATGGTTTTCTTGATATCTTCCCAATTGCCAATGTCCTTTGCATTTTCAAGAGATAGAAGTAGCTTGCATCACATCCACAGTGAAAGAACAGGAAAAATGTACTAGTAAAACTCTTTGTTATAGTAAAACTCTTTGTTTAGACAATTTGAGGGAGGAGAAGTTAATAGATGGGCACATATATTTTAAGACACAAAGAGATCACTGGGAGTCTCACCCCTGCACAGAACCTCACTAATTGTCCCTCAAGTTCATAACTTCTGTTGAATCCTAAATGCACTGAGTTATTTCACTTGTTTCCATCAGTTATTGCTTTTTGAGAAAAAGGAACTAATATAATTAATAAAAGTGCATCAAAGTTCTATTTATCTTCATTTTGGAACTCAGCATTTACTGTGTCAACAGAAGCTTCTAAATGCACCCTAAATATTAGGACTTGTTACACAACAACGCCTGAGTAAGATTCATGCCTGCATCAGTTTTAAGATAAAACTACTGAGCTGAAGGTTTCAAAGCTCTCTGCTACCACTATATTACATTGCAGAACTATTGCACTTCCTTCTGGAGCTAAACTATGGCAGTAACTTTATATAAACTTTACTATGAGAATCAAGAAAGGTGAGGAAATACCAGTGTTGTCTTCAAGTCATTGTTGTCAAGTCCAAGTCAAGTCTCAAGTCACTACAATTCAAGTCTCAAGTTGAGTCTCGAGTCCCTAAAGTCACTTCGAGTCAAGTCCCAAGTCTTAATTTAAAAAATGTCAAGTCACTTTTGTATAAGCCATCAATATCAGCATTTTTGGACAATTTTTTCACCAAGTCGATTTAACAAAATTAGCATGTCTCAAGTCAAGTCTCAAGTCACAAACAATGAACCCGAGTTGAGTCTCAAGTTGAGTCACCTAGGAACTCGAGTCAACAACTCTGGGAAATACCTTTTTATACAGAAACAATGTGCATGAAACTGGACAATTACTGCCCTCTTAAATTAACTCACACAGAAAAGTGATATTAAAACAAAGATATCCCATCATCCAGGGGGGTGAACACTTTTTACAAAATAATCCATATCTGACCTCTCAGTCCCCAGCCCCAAAAGAAACCTACACAGCATCTTTACAAGATGAGTCTGGGAACTTAAATTCATAACTCTTCTAGTTACTAAAAGCTATGGACTTAACTGAGAATCTAGTTTTTGGCCCTTTTTAACAATTTGTCACATACCCTGTATCTGTTGAATAGTGATAGAAATGTAGCCGTGTTAGTCTGGTGTAGCTGAAACAAAATACAGAACTACGTAGCACTTTAAAGACTAACAAGATGATTTATTAGATGATGAGCTTTTGTGGGCCAGACCCACTATTTGATCTGAGGAAGTGGGTCTGGCCCACGAAAGCTCATCATCTAATAAACCATCTTGTTAGTCTTTAAAGTGCTACATAGTCCTGTATTTTGTTCCTGTATCTGTTGACATTTAATTGCCCACTTCATTTTGAGTGGTATCCTTCTTCATATGTGTATCTCTTGTGCTTAACTATCAGTCCCAACAGGTATTTAGCTCAGGGGTTGGTTTTCTTCATACCCAAAGAAGAGCTTTTTAAAGCTCATATTGGTGGTCCTTTCAATAAACAGAAGTTTGTCCAACAAAATATATTATCTGATGTATCACATCTCTCATATATCTTGGGACAACGTGGCTACAGCACACTGCAAACAATCATGTGGATTTTACTATTATTCATTCTAGTCTCTTGTAAAACAAAGGCAGAAGATTTCATTTATATATTTTTTTAAATAAAAATCATGTTGTTAACATAGTGTTATGTATTCTCTACTCAGTGTTAGAGGAAAGATGATATATTAAGAGGATGTTGTTTGTTTTAAAAAATGGCCACTAGATGGCAATGTTTCAGAGCATTACTGTAATGTCTCAAAAGTTATGATAATCTGTCAGTGCTTTATTATTGCAATCATAATTGTTGAAGATCATTAGTGATGCTGTACCGCAATGCACGGGTTGTGAATATCAGAGAAGCTGTTGGCTCACTGCAGTGTTATGCTAGAAAATGATCTGTTAAAATGCAGATTTTACATCTCACAGCTGATTTGTTATTTGAAGCTCCCAGACATAAATCTGGGAATCAAGCTAAATGACACCAGCATCAGCCTCGCACAATCCTGCTTAGCACTTCCTAGGGAGACATTCCCACACCACTGAAACCTAATTGACAATAGTCTATAAAATGATCATTGGCTCATCCCAAAGCAGGTGTATTTTAGATGCAAGAGCAGTCCACCTCCCTAGGCCTGGTCGAGTAGAGAATATTCTACACACATAGCATGGTGCTTATGTCAGAGGCAGATGTGAAGATTTTACAGGTGAATTTTTCACCTCATTGTAACAACTTCTTGTTCAATTTCTAGCGGTAAAACCAATTGTTTAGTGAGTCGTGTTTTGTAACGTGTTATTATTGTACAGAAACTGGGCTGCAAGTTGAATTTGTTTGTCAAGAGTTTGAGAGTGCTGTTAACAGGAAAAAGAAGAATCTTTCCTAAGTTCATGGAGAGTCTCCTTGTGGGAAAAAAAACAATATGAAATGAAGTTAGATTCATGTTGCCAGCCAAAAAAACAATATTGCTTGCCCCAACCTCTCTGACATGGTAATGTCAGTAAAGAAATCAAGCAGGAACTCTACACAGAACAGGTCATTTGTACTGAAACTCTGCCCATAAGGTGGTGGAATGAAAGCCCTACTTGACTGTATTTCAGTACGCTGTTAATCTTTTGAGTCCAAGTTTCATTTTATCACAAATAGGTGCCATCCTTATAAACCTGAAATGACGCAATCACCACTTAACCAGCTTGGTGTGGAATGCTCCATTTCATCTCCCTTTCTTCCTCTGTTCCCGGGGGTGGCAAATGGGAGGAAGAAGAAAAGAAGGCACAGCTAAGCAACAAGGAGCATGAGAAGAGAGGCTGTTAATATTTCTAAAGGGACTATCAAAAAAGAATGATAATGGAACAGCATAACTGCAGCTGTTTCCTAAAACAAATTAAGTTAAGGTCTTCTCTCCCCACAAAGTTATCAGTGCCATATCATTGGCAAAGAGTGAATTGAGGTCCCATTATCACTATTGGGATGAGGGCTTGTACTGAGCACTTGTATTGTTTCCCTGTTATGAAGAAAACACTGCTTCTTGATGGGAGAGTTCACACATACATACTGTAGAAGAGTTTACTCTTCCTAGTTTACTGAGCACTTCAGCCAAATTAGACTGTGTCTACACTGCAGGGCTTAACTCGAACTAAACTATGCAAAGTGAGTTACATCAATTGCGTAGCTTATTTTGAAATAGCTTATTTCGAAATAGGGAGCGTTTACTCAGCACTTATTTCGAAATACAGCACTCTTCCTCCGACTTCCATTACACCTCATACAATGAGGATTACAGGAGTCAGAGTAAGAAGTCCTCCAGCTTGACAGTATTTTGACACTGTTTCGAAATAACTGCCTGCTGGATAGACACAGACTAAGTTATTTCGGAATAGCGCTAGTTATTTTGAAATACTGTTGCAGTGTAGACGTACCAGGAGTGAAACTGTCAATCCAGGAAGTAGTGCCCTGGAAATAGAGGAGTTAACCCACAATTGGTCATCTTATCAAATGGTGTGAGACAGCTTCCTGACAAAGTCCTGCAGCCCCCACACCAGTGCTACAATATACAATAATTATGGAAACAGCATTACTGAAATCCTGCATTTCCACACAGTCCTTATGTCAGTGTTCTCCTCCCCAGGAGAGGCAGTGTGGTAAGCCTTCACATTTACCACAAACTGTTTGTGTCAGTCTCAAAGTGGTCATGGCCTTATGATCCTCACTGGATAATCACACCATTCTATTTCCATTATGAAGTTAACAATAACACTGTTAATAAAACTTTTCCCAACAGTGGGGTTGGGAAAGGAGAATAGGGCGATTCAAAAGGGGCCTGGGCTCTTGGCCACCACTGGTACTACTATGGGAGAGGTGGATGGATGGAGATCTGGATGGAGATCTGGGCCCTGTAAATTGCTGCCTGAACCCTGCATGGTGCACCCTTCTTCTGGCTGAGTGTCTACCCCCTCCAGGGCATGGAGCAGCTCCCTCCCACCCACATTGCCCAGGGGCCCAGAGAGGCTGTTGGCCCCACTGGTCATTGTGATCCTCTCTCATCACTAAGATGATGAAGCAAAATACAGGACTATGTAGCACTTTAAAGACTAACAAGATGGTTTATTAGATGATGAGCTTTCGTGGGCCAGACCCACTTCCTCAGATCAAATAGTGAAAGAAAATAGTCACAACCATATATACCAAAGGATACAATTTAAAAAATGAACACACATGAAAAGGACAAATCACAATTCAGAACAGGAGGGGGATGCAGGGGAGGGGGGAAAGGAAGGAAGGTAAGTGTCTGTGAATTGATGATATTAGAGGTGGGGAGAGTGGGATGTCTGTGAGTTAATGGTATTAGAGGTGATAATTGGGGAAACTATCTTGATAATGGGTAAGATAGTTCAAGTGTTTGTTCAATCCTCTTTGGAGAGTGTCGAATTTTAACATGAATGACAGTTCAGAGGATTCCCTTTCAAGTGCAGATGTAAAAGGTCTTTGTAGCAGAATGCAGGTGGTTAAGTCATTGAGAGAGTGTCCTTTCTGGTTAAAATGGCAAGAAACTGTTTTTTCTTTGTGATCTTGTCTGATATCTGTTTTGTGGGCATTAATCCTTTGGCGAAGTGTCTGAGATGTTTGTCCAATGTACATAGCAGACGGACACTTTCGGCACATGATAGCATAGATTATATTTCTGGATGCGCAGGAATATGTGTTCTTGATCTTATAACTCACTTGGTTAGGTCCAATAATGGTATCAGCAGAATAAATATGTGGACAAAGCTGGCAACGGGGTTTGTTGCAAGGGAAGGTACCAGGGTTGGTATTAGTGTGGTACGTGCTGTGGTTGTTGGTAAGAATCATCTTGAGGTTAGGTGGTTGTCTATAGGAGACTATGGGTCTGTCTCCCAGAGCTTCTTGGAGTATGGTATCCTGTTCCAGTATAGTCTGTAGTTTATTGATAATGTGTTGGACAGGTTTAAGTTGGGGGTTGTAGGTGATTACAAGTGGTGTTCTATTGTTGGTTTTCTTGGGTCTGTCTTGAAGTAGATGGTTTCTAGGTATTCGTCTGGCTTTTTCAATTTGCTTTTTTATTTCTCCGGGTGGGTAGTTGAGGTTTATAAATGCTTGGTAGAGATCCTGAAGCTTCTGGTCTCTGTCGGTGGGATTAGAGCAGATGCGGTTGTATCGAAGGGCTTGGCTATAGACGATGGATCGTGTGGTGTGTTTTGGATGGGAGCTGGAAGCATGTAGGTAACTGTATGAGTCGGTGGGTTTTCTGTAGAGAGTGGTGTCTAATTTTCCATTGTTGATTTGTACTGTGGTGTCCAGGAAGTGGATCTCTCGTGTAAAATGATCCAGGCTGAGGTTGATGGTGGGGTGTAGGTTGTTGAAATCTCTGTGGAATATCTCCAGTGTTTCTTGGCCATGCGTCCAGATCATAAAGATGTCATCGATGTACCGTAGGTAGAGAAGGGGTGAAAGGGGACGGGAGTTGAGGAAACGTTGTTCTAGGTCAGCCATAAAGATATTAGCATACTGTGGGGCCATGCGTGTACCCATGGCTGTGCCGCTGATCTGGAGGTATAAGTTGTTCTCAAACTGGAAATAATTGTGGGTGAGAACAAAGTTAAATAGGTCTGCTATCAGGTTGGCAGTAGTGTCCTGTGGTATAGTGTTTCTAATTGCTTGAAATCCGTCTTCATGTGGGATGTTGGTATATAGAGCTTCTACATCCATGGTGGCAAGGATGGTGTTATTGGGGAGGTTATCGATGTTTTGTAGTTTCCTTAGGAAGTCAGTAGTGTCTCGGAGATAGCTGGGGGTATTGGTTGCGAAGGGTTTGAGAAGAGAGTCTACATAGCTGCATAGACCAGTAGTGAGAGTGCCAATACCAGAGATGATGGGATGTCTTTAAAGTGCTACATTGTCCTGCATTTTGCTTCAGCTACCCCAGACTAACACGGCTACATTTCTATCACTAAGATGATCGCATTATAAACAGCATCTTCACTGACACTGCTCGTTTTCAAGAGAAATGGTAAGCACTTTACCCCCAGTACAGCACAAAAGTAGAAAAGTTTCCTCTCTTGTTGAAGGATCACTTGGTTTCCAACCTGAACCATGCCTTGATCACACCACCTACCTTTAAGACCCCCAAATAAACACTCTTCGTCCTCGCTGACTTTCCATGAATGAGAAGTCCTTCATGCATGAGCTTTCCACCATCTGGGACCAGTACCCTAACTTTCTGCATCTGAATTCTAAGAATTATTTTATGTGGAAACATTAAAAATTTAACTTTAGTTCAGCAAAGAGCAGCATTATGATTGGCAGGGGGACCAACAGTTTCTGCAAGCCCCTGGACAAAGTGTGTGTGTGAGGAGGGCAGCTGTGCACCTCTAGAAGGGGAAGGGGCTTGGATGGAAGGGATGGTCCCAAGGGTTAGCCAGCCCTCAGTGGTGTCCAAGCCATGGTGCTGGACCCTACCCCATACCGCAGAACCATGCAAAGAGCACTCTGGCACTCCAGCAGTGATTTAAAGTGGTCAGAGCTCCGGCTGCAGCTCTGCAGTAACAGCAGTGGTGCCCTGGAGCCATGGGTCCCTTTGAATCAATGGACTCTGGGGCAACTGCCCCTGTTGCCCCTCCATCAGCAGGCCTGATGACTGGCCATGCTATAATACACTAGACGCCTAATTCTGAAAATCTTGATCTTAAAATTAGGCTCCTAAGTCAATATTTAGAAATAGGGGGTCAGATTTTCAAAAGTGTTGAGCACCCAGCAATATTTTTTTGAAAAATCTTGGCCCAATAGTCAAACCACACTCATACTTAATGCCTAAGCAAAAAGAATCTCATTGCATAACAGAAAACCAGAATATCTCTCAAGACTACCCAGAAACCAAATTGAGGATCAGATTTGGCAGTAAAACCATAAATAACTCAAGGCACAGAATATCAATGGATGTGTTTCTAAATGAATTATAGAGCTCTAATAACACCTGTCACTGGCTATTTGTCCATGTCATCTCTAAAATGGAAAGCAAAGCAATCCTATCCATACAATTGGCGGGAGGAAATGGTTTGCAACTCAAAGAGAAGGAAAAAGGCAGGAGAATTAACACAATTCAAAGATGCACTAGATACCTGTTTCTTCTGTGAAATCTGAAGGAATTTAAGCTAAATAAAAATATTCTCCACTCCAGAACGCTATTATCTGAACAGAATATTCACGTAACAACGACAGCATGCAAAATGCATTGTGCAGCAAGAAATGGCAACATATTATTACATTGATTGGTATCTTTTTACCAGCAGAGATTGGTCTGCTATACTGGAACATGTGCAGATCTCTAGCAGGATAAAGCATATGTTGGGAATTATGCTGTTGTATTTTTGATCCAAAGTAAAGCACATCTGCCAGAATACACCTTGCTTGCTGAATTAAGGACTGGAATAATTTCCTAGGATAAGAACATATGAAACACAAGTAAGGCCAGGTTTTCAGCTGATGTAAATTGGTTTTGTCTTACTAGACTCTGTGGAGCTATACCAGCTTACTTCACAGCCAATGATATTTTAAAGAAAGAGATAAGAACATACATTAATTGCACTAAATAGCAGATTTCAGTTCAAATCCCTTCTTCATATCAGGCAGAGGGAGGTTTGAACTGGTGGAGTCCCCTGTTCCAACTGAGTGCTCTGGGCTAAATGCTATAAGGAAGGACCGCCTCTCACCACTGTGCATTTCGGTGGCCTCTGAGCATGCCCACTGTATCAGATTCTAAATGCAATGTAGGCAGATAAGCACCTATCTTCTCCTGGTTTGTGGATCGCTAGCAGAGACTTCAGCATGGGCTTTGGGTTCTCTCTCATCGGCATCCCATTGGCCAGTTCAGGTGGCCCCCACTTAGCATGCTGACTCGATGGATCACATTGTAAAGCTCCTATCTCTTGCCATTCACTCTATAGGAGCATCATAAGGGCTAACAGGGAGACAAACTGGGGCTGAATGAGAGTTGGGGTGCAGGGCCACATAGTGATATAAGAAGTGACTGAGTGGGGCACTTTGACCACATAAGGACGGGGCAGATGTGCCTGACTGAATGAGAGAGCTTATGGGTCAGCCACAGGTCTGCATGCAGAAGACTCCCTAACAGCTCCTGCCCCCAATAAATCCTACTGTAAACTTATTCTATTCACACCCAACAACCTTCCGTGTTCACACCCAGGCTCTTTCCCAGCAGTTATTTCCCTCTCCCTCATTTCCTTTCTGAACCCTCATTCTCGCCAAGACTTTGCATGATTACACTGTGTTATTTTGGTAAAATATGCAACATTTTACAGAATTTACAATATTTTGAACAATTTTTACTGTTTTAGCTCAAAAAAATAGATAGAGGAAGCTGCAGGATGGCTGGCTGATGTCTGAGTTCCTCCCCCCTGTTATGGGCTCCTGCTACTTCCTTCCTGCTGAAATCCTAGCATTTCCCAGAGCTTGCTTTGCAGCCCAGTCACTGAGGTGATTTGGGGGGTGGGGCACAGCTGCGAGTGAGCACAGCTCCTGTTCTCAATGGTGGGGTCCCATCCAGCCCAAGAACTCTGGGCATGATTGAAGGTTGCCAGCTGGTAGTTGTGTGGGGGAGAGTGGGAAAGGAGTGGGCAGACCCTCCTGCAGCTGAGGGAGCACTGAAATAGCAGCTGATTCCTATGTACCCATCAAGGAGAATGTAATGTGGGAGTGCCATATTCTCTGCTCCAACAAAAACTGACGATTCTCCAACATCTTGTTAACTGAGACGATCGAGATCCAAGCACCATCCCACCCCTGCACCACCCATCATGATGGTGCCTGGGGGACTGTCCATCCCAACAATGTTGCCCCTTTTATTGGCCTTTTTTTGAACACTTGGTAAATTGATTGAGGATCGTTCAGGCAGGCAGGGATGCCTGCAAGCTCTGCAGGGGGCTGGATCATCTCAGGACAGAGAATAGAAGGAAGAAGAGGTAGTTCCTAGTGTATCTTGACTACATACATATCGAGTTTCAGGGGAGCGGAGGGAGAAGCAACATGTGGAATGGTCACATGCCCTCAGAGAACCGTTCATTTGTGCTCACCCACATGCAGTATGCACAATTACATTTTACTCCTGCCCACCAATGCAATCCTTTTTCTTATTCAGTGAGGGTTTGGTAAAGGAGAACACATCTGAAAATTCCCAGGAACTATACTGTGTTTAATCACTGAATCCCCTGTACCTGTTGAAGTATCAAAAAGGAAATTTTAATTTAACTGTTTTTGTTCATCTCTTCAACCTACAATGAGCCAGCCAAGACTCCACTAGGATAATTAAGAGATCATTTCATTTTAGTTGCCTTAAATATTTCGACACATCTATGAAAAAGATAGTGGAATAAAGAATAGTTCAAAACCTCTCTTCTACATCATATCAATTATTAATAACTGGAGCCTGCCTTATGCAATTGGGACGACATTAATAGAGACATTAGCTTAAATGAGACCTGCGCCTGGGAACTAGAGTTCATGTACTATATTTTATAGGCTTTAAAATCTGTTTACTTGGCATAGCTCTGAGACCTTGTGCCAGATAATGGTTGAAAGCTGATTTTTTGTTTAAATGTCAGTGTGCTATTGGGGTGGAATTAAACAGCAAATGTAATGTTAAAGTGCCTAACATGACAGGAGTTATGAGTAATGTTCTTTTATGAATTTCTTGGGTTTTCTGTATTTTTAATATGATAAAAGATTGTTACAATTATTTTATAATTTGTAAAAAAAATTATAGTGCAAGTACAATTACAGTGCAATTAAATGCTTTGATAATAGAGTTTACAGATTGATACAAGATGTCTCAAGTGTTGCTTTTGTTTTGTTCTATGCTTCTGGATACCAATGCTATATGAAAACCCCACCTTTTGCTATGGGACTCTTTCAGCTAATTTAGACATTTCTCTACCTACCAATGGATCCCTAGTGACCACATTATATTGTAAAATGAATATGGATATTAATTCAATCACATGTACCTTCCATAGTGAGTTGCATTGGTGAGCAAAGTGGGGTAGGATACCAAACCTGCAGAGGGAGGGAGGGTCAACTTAAGGCCCTACTTCCACAAACACTTATGCTCATGCTTATCTTTACTATCATGAGTAACCTTGGGATTTACTACTCATGGTACTTAGACTTAAACATGTGCATAAGTGTTTGCAGGTGTGGGGCCTAACTGATTACAATGGAAATCTGTATAATTGCTACTGTCCTGACCAGCAACCTTCCCCCACATCCACACACACCTTCCTCTACCTTGCAAAATGGGAGGGAGACAAGGAGTAGGATGCAATGTGGGGGAGAGGCAGCCAACAGGCTGCTTGAGATGGAAATAAGATAAGTGTGTGAATGGTCCACTGGAATGGAGAATGGGGATGTTCAAATCTTTGGTGCTTACTATGGTTGGCTAGAGACTTTTTTTCCTCTGAAAGCCTCGGTTAGCACATCAGTTTACAATGCAGGTTCTCTTTGCCAAATGGACAATGATAAAACCCAACTCAAAATAAAAGGGACAGATTTTTCAGAAAACCACAGGCTACAACTAAAACTTCAGTGACAGCCTACAATTGTGAACATCATTATTTTGTTCCCTTCATGATGCCAAGGAAGAGTATTCTGTTTTCATGATGCAGAGATTTTTACAGCTAGAAGGGACTATTAGGATTAACTGTTCTGACTTTCTGCATAAAATTGATCATAGAAATTCACCCAACATCAAATGCATAATTAACAGTGGATTTAGCCTCACAGTATCCCCTTCAGACATGGAGAGTGTTGCATTTTTTTGAAGGGAGGAGATCACAATATTTACATTCAGCTTCTTGCTATGGAAAGGATAGTATTGCTGCTGAGATTTATGAATAACAGGAGCAGCATGATTTTCCCAAGAGGCTGATCACAGTTATTCTCTTATGTGCTCAGTCTTTCTTGGCCCAGAGCCTTGGATTCAGTGGTTGTTTTTAAACCTTAGCCTTCCATCTGGCAGCATAATGAAAGCATGCTGCCATACCAATGAGATAATTTATCTGACTTAATGGCATGCAGCAAAAAAGTTGTAAATGGGAAATTATTATTTTTTTAAATCACCCTGCTTCAAATATTTTCTTGCCTGCTCCTAACACAGGGGATGCTGACTTTCTGAGCATGTGGTGTACAAAAAAAGAGAATCTTAGCTTTCCCTGTTATAAACAGATTTACCAAAATTATCATGTGTGTCTGCTACTGCAGATGTAGTATCAGGAGGAAATCTCACAGAGAAGGAAATCCACAAAGGAGGAAATGTCCCTTACAGATAGACACAGCTGCAGTCTCAGTTTTCACAAAGTGACCATTTTAAATCTGAAAAGTCGTGTGTGTTCAAAAGTCAATAGGAAGGGGGGTTATTTTGCTGTTTCATTAATGACATACATAGAAACATCAGGGAAAACGTTTTAATGTTTTTGTTTCAAATTCGTAATGTAAAAAAGCTACAGTATTTGGGTCAGGGCATTTACATTAGAACAATATTGGATTAAAAGTATTAATACTTTTTTTTACATTTAATATTTGTAATTCACCAAATGAAGGTACTAGGATAATTATATGTGGCAAAGTACTTCACTAATATCATTGTATTCCCGCCTCTACACTTTTTAACTGACCTAAAGTTCTGAGTGGGACTAAATTGCTTGATGATGAGGTCTCAGGGTGTTATCAACTGGAAACTTGGGCAGCATTTGGCCATAATAGCTTTATAACAGTATTGTAGCTTATAATTAGGTCTGGGTTGGGTTGGGGGGGGGCGGAGAGGGATTTGGGGTTCCCCCTCCCATTTTAGAGGAGTTTTTACTTCATTTAAAAGCAAGAGCAGAGGTCACAACAGTTGTTTGAAGGTACTATTCATTAGAAAACTATTGCTTTTCACCACTGTATACTGTATTGCATAAAGTAACTTCCGGAAATGTATTAAAGTGAACAATGTAAGATGCTCAGTGTACTGATGTACATGCATATTTTATTAGTCAAATATTTATTACACAACTTACTTTAAAAGCAGAACAACTACCTTTATTTTGTCTGTAGTTTTTGAGGAGTTTGTTTTGCTTATTTACAAATAGATATGAAAGACACCTATCAAATAACTAGGGTGGGGCAGAACAAATGGTACTTTGGCTTGAGAACCCAAAAGCAGATTTTTAAAAGACACAAACAAGAGTTAGGCATCTAAGTCCTGCTGAATTTCATTGTGACTTGGGGGTCTAAATGCCAGACACTGAAAACTCTCCTCCCTTTTCATATGGGTTTAATCTTTGTAAAATCATAACCAAAGCAAAGGGTGATCTGAATGAAGGTCACATTTTATCCAAACTTCCAAAGTGGAATCAGGTGTCCATATATGTGTTATTTAAATACATATACACATGCACAAAAATACTCACATGGTACATCTATCTAAGGTTATGCAAGGAGTATGGGGAATGAACAGACATTACCTGAAATATTGATACTTAAGCTAAATGATGACTTAAGTAGCATCACTGAAACATGGTGGGATACATCTAACAATTGGAATATTGGTATAGAGAGCTTTTTTCAGGAAGGACAGGATGAACAAAGGGAAGAGACATTATATTATACAGCAAGAACATATATATTTCATGTATATACTAAGGTCCATAAGAAGATGAGAGAATGACCAGCTGAAAGTCTCTGGGTAAATATAAAAGGAGGAAATAAGGGTGGTATCATGGTAGGGGATCTATTATAAACCACAGAATCAGTGGGAGGCATTTTTAGAACAATTTGTAAGCAGTTAGAGGCTAACTGGGTTGTAAGAAATAGCCACCATGAGTTTGCTGAGAGCAAATACTATCAAACCAACCTCATTTCCTTCTTTGACAAGGTTACTGGCCTAGAAGAGAGAGGGAAGCAGTAGATTTATATACCTTGATTCTAGTAAGGCCCTTGACACTGTTCCTCATGACAATCTCATAAGTAAACTAGGAATATGTGATCTAGGTGAAATTATTGTAAGGTGGGTCAACTGGTTGAAAGGTTGTACTCAAAGAGTAGTTATCAAGGGACCTCTGTCAAACTGGGAAGCTGTGCCTAGTGGAGTCTCTCAAGTTTCAGCTCTGGGTCCGGTGCTATTCAATATGTGCATTAATAATTTGGATAATGCAGTGGAGAGCATGTTCATAAAACCTGCAGATGGTCCCAAACCCAGAGGTATTGCTAGCACTTTGAACAATAATATTGGACTTTGAAAAAAAATGAAGAATTGGTCTGAAATCAACTAGATGAAAACAAACATAAACAGGAGCAAAGTACTTCACTTAGGATATGTCTAGACTACATGCCTCTGACGACAGAGGCATGTAGATTAGACTACCCGGCATAGGAAAATGAAGCGGCAATTTAAATAATCGCCGCTTCATTTAAATTTACATGGCTGCCGCACTGAGATGATCAGCTGTTTGTCGGCTCAATGCGGTAGTCTGGACGTTCCGCGGTCGACATCAAAGGCATTTGTCTGCCTCCCAGGGATGCCTCGTGTACAAATGATGCCTCGTGTACAAATGTAAATTTAAATGAAGCCATGTAAATTTTCCTATGTCGGGTAGTCTAATCTACATGCCTCTGTCGCCAGAGGCATGTTGTCTAAATGTACCCTTAGGTAATAACAATAAAATGCACAGCTATAAAATGAAGAATAACTGGCTAGATAGCAGTACTGCTGAAAAAGATCTAGGGGTTATAATGGACCACATGTTGAATAAGAGTCAATGAAGTGATAGATTTACAAAAAGGTGATTATCATTCTGAGCTGTTTAAACAAGACTGTTGAATGTGAGAGATGAGAGGTAATTTGCCCCTCTACTCAGCATTGGTAACATCTGAGCTGAATGCTGTGTCCAATTCTGGAATCATGCTTTAGGAAAGATGTGGACAAATTGGAGAGTTCAGAGAAGAACAACAAAAATGACAACAGGTTTTGAAATATCTAACTGATGAGTAGGGCCTTACCAATTTCGCAGCCACAAAAAAACACAATCATGGACTATGAAATAAGTCCTCCTGATCTCCTTATAGTGTTCGAATCACCCCAGCCAGGGGGCACCTCACTCTAGCTGGGCTGGGGAGGGACAGAACTGCACAGACACTCTTGATAAGAGCTCAAACATGCCTTCAGCTCTGGGAACTTCCTGCAACTGCAGGAGCGCCATGGGTGCTGCCTTCAGGGTTTAGCTCTGAACACAGCATAGAAATGAGCCTGGCAATTCTGTAAGCCCTCCATAATAGGTTTGCAACCCTCGCTCCTTCACAATCCCCATTTGTGGCAATCCCAGACATGATATCAAATCTTCAAATATAATAAGGACTGTTATAGAGATGTTGGCAGTCAGTGGTTCTCCATGCCCATTGAAAGGAGGAGAAGAAGTAATGGCCTTAATCTGCAGCAAGAGAGATTTATGCTAGACATTAGGAAACTATAAGAGTAGTTAAGCAATGGAATAGGCTGTCAAAGGAGGTTATAGAATATTCCTCAACAGTGGACATTTTTCAGAATGGGTTGGGCAAAAAACAGTTAGGGATGGTGGATGTGTACTTGATCCTGCCTCAGTACAGTGGCTGGACTAGATGACTCTTGAGGACGCTTCTAGCCCTAAATGTCTGTTACCTATGGTCCCTGTTATGGGCTGTGTTTCAAACAGAAAGGGCCAGTGACAGGGTCAGGAGAAGATCTGATTTTTCAGAATCTCACCAGAGTGAGTTTTGTTTCATAAAATTAAAACTAGGACAAAGGAGCAGCTTGGATCTAACTACCCCCCACACTGTTCAAAGAAAAGACTTAATTTTGGGCAAATCTCTTAAGTATACCATGGTACATTTTCCTTTACAGTAAGTGTATGCCATAAGTAGTCCTGATTCAGTACGGTACTTAAGTGTGTGTCCTTTCAAACAGATGAGCAGCTTCACAGACTAGAATGGGACAACTCACAGGCTCAGAGTTATATGTGTATTCCTCTGGATCAGAGCTGTATAATCATGAGTTCAGCCTGTGTACCAAATCCTCAGTTGGCATATGGTGCCATATTTCCACAGAAGGCAAAGAAACGACATCAGTTTACACAAGCTCAGGATATAGCCCTACGTATTCTCCAATGATAATGAGGTCATACCACAACAAAGACCTGATCTACAGTTCACTGAAGTCAATAGAAACACAGACTGACTTTGGAGGGATTGACTTTGGAGGGATCTGAATCAAGCAATAAGTGTAGTCCCTTTATTAAAGGTGCTTCTGGCTTTTTCTAGGAGGATCCTGTGTGCAGCAATCTAGCCCTAGAGACTACAACTCCCATGAGCGCTTGAGGAAACCAGGAAGGGAAGGCTTGTCCAGGCATGCGGAGAGAGGGTCTCAGAGTCTGGGATTCTCCATTTTTGGGGGGGCACAGAGGAGCCAGGCTGCTTTGGAGGAGCCTTATCCAGTCCAGGAGCTGTTATGTTGCAGCAACATCCTGGATCTGAGAGCCTTTGGGACTTGGATCTAGCAGGCTGCTTCTGGGGCAGCTGATTTCCCTAGAGGAGAGAGAGTCTGACTGTGCCTGTGGCTCAAAAGGACTACACAACAATCAGCACACAAAAAGAGGCTGTAAGTAAATGGGCTCTTTGGGAAAGTGCTGCCTGGGTTTAGACTAACTCTGGGTCCAAAGAGAGGCAGAGTGTCCAACCCAGGGAACCAGAACTGCTGGCATTTGGTGGAGCCTGCTTCAGTGGCAGAGGGAGTTTGGAGCTGGCTGCACAGCTTGGACTAGCACACCCACAATCTACAGAGAACCTCCACTCCAGCTACAGATCTTCAAGCGCACTCACGCAAGCAAGTGTCTGGGACTCTGAGTCCAGAGGAGTGCACACTCTGGGGTGGGATAAATGTTGGCAGTGCAAATGCCAGCTAGATAAGTTCCTATTACTTCTTGTTAATTGATTTTATTCACTGTTAATCTGTTAAACCCTGTTTCTTTAAGTTAAGTAAAGGTGTGTTCATTCTAATGTAATCAATGAGATGTATATTATTTATAATTTGTAATTGTTGTTCTGGAGCTAAATCCAAATTATTGCTGGAATAATTGTATTCCTGGAGGCTCCCAAGGAACACCGTTAAGTGTGTACGGGGCCAACCATGTGGAGGCATCGCCACTGTATATTCTTTATGAACAAGGGAATGCTGCGAGGAGGTAGATAAGGAATCCCCAACTAAACAACATCACCACTGGGGTACTCAGGATCTCCTTTTAGGTTAAAACCATCAGGTGACCAGACACACCTGTGAGTGTGACCTGCTCTGAGTAACCGAGGGTATGTCTACACTACAAAGTTAATTCGAACTAACAGCCATTAGTTCAAATTAAATTTCATAGGCGCTACACATGCAAACCACTACTTAAAACTTAATTCAAACTAGCGGAGCACTTAATTCGAACTAAGTAAACCTCATTCTATGAGGACTAACACCTAGTTCGAATTAAGTAGTTCAAATTAAGGGCTGTGTAGCCACTTAATTAAAACTACTTGGAGTCTAGCCCTTCCCAGCTTGCCCTGGTGGCCACTCTGGGCCAACCCAGGGAAACTCTTCTGCCCCTCATCCGGCCCCGGAGCCCTTAAGGGGCCACGGGCTGGCTACAGTGCCCGTGCCACGTGCAAGCCTGCCAGCACCCAGCCAGCAGACCCTGCACCTGGCACAGCATGAGCCAGCCACCCCCTGCCACCCAGCCCTCCGCCTCTTCCCAGGACCAGGATGACGGCTCCCAAGAGGCTGCCCAGGGCTGCAAGAGGTGGGTGCCTGCCTGGTCGAGTGCGGAGATCATGGACTTCATCCAGGTTTGGGGGGGAGGCCTCCAACATCTACAATCTCTGCACTAGGCACAGGAGAGTGGCCGTCTAGGGCAGGATAGCTGCCAGCCTGGCCACCAAAGGCCACATGCGAACCCAGGAGCAGGTTTGCATGAAAATCAAGTTGGTTCAGTGAGACCCCCCCAACCCTGAGCCCTGAGCTTAGAACATAAGAACATAAGAACAGCCGTACTGGGTCAGACCAAAGGTCCATCTAGCCCAGTAGCCTGTCTGCCGACAGCGGCCAACACCAGCTACCCTGGAGGGGATGGACCAAAGACAATGACCAAGCCATTTGTCTCATGCTATCAATCTCTAGCATTCCACAAACAGAGGCCAGGGACACCATTCCTACCCCCTGGATAATATCACTTCATGGACCCAACCTCCATGACTTTATCTCACTTCTCTTTAAACTCTGTTATAGTTCTAGCCTTCACAGCCTCCTGTGGCAAGGAGTTCCACAGGTTCACTATTTGCTTTGTGAAGAACTTTCTTTTATTCGTTTGAAGCCTGCTACCCATTCATTTCCATTTGGTGTCCTCCAGTCCTTATATTATGGGAACTAATGAAGAACTTTTCTTTATGCACCCTCTCCACACCACTCATGATTTTATAGACCTCTATCATATCCCCCCTTAGTCTCCTCTTTTCTAAGCTGAAAAGTCCCAGTCTCTTTAGCCTCTCTTCATATGGGACCTGTTCCAAACCCCTAATCATTTTAGTTTCCTGAACCCTTTCCCCCTCCCTTATCCCACCCTCTCTCTTCCCCTCTCCCACCTCCTTTTCCCAGTATCCCCAGAGGTTAATCCCTCCTCCCAGTTTTGTTAAATAAAGAGAGTTTCTATTTTTGAAAACACATGTCCTTTATCTTTTACATCAGGAAGGGGGGCTAGTGAGGGGTAAATGGAAGGAGGTGAGAGAGGAATGGGGCACAAGCCCCTGATGGGAGGACTGGGGTGGCTCTGCGGGCTCTTCAGGGTGAAATCTCTCCTGCAGGGCCTCCTGGATCTTGATTGACCCTCCCGGATGGCAGCCTGCAGCAAGTGCAGCTGGACTGATGGCTGAGTGCTGTGATGTGCCGAGTGCAGGCACTCAGGGCACTCCAAAACAGTACTGCTTTGCTGTTCCTTATCGAGGTAGACAAGCAAGCAGGGAACCCTGAGAACTGTCTGTCCGGGGTGGGGGTCAGGTCCCTTTAAGCACAGCCCTCGGCTAGCCTGAGGCAGCAGCTCCATATTCTAAATCCTAACCTGATGCCCTGCCAGCACTGGTTCCTGCCAGCCTTAACTTCGGTTCAGGGTCCACTCAATGTGGACATGCTAGTTCAAATTAGCAAAACACTAATTCAAATTAGTTTTTAGGTCTAGATGCACTAGTTCAAATTAGCTTAGTTCAAATTAACTAATTCGAATTAAGTTAGTTTGAATTAGTGCTGTAGTGTAGACATACCCCCAGGGAGGAAAAAAGGGGTTATGTAAGTAATTATGAGTTTTTCTGAGCAGTGTTTTTCTTTATCAAACCTTCTTTCTGTGTCAATGGCAAAGGCTGACCATTATAGTTTTAAGTAAAATATACTAAAAACAGTATTATTTTTGAATGAGTGGAGGAATGGATTGCAGTCCAAACTGTTTGGCTGCAACACTGGAGTATATTCTCCCCATAAAGAGTGTTTTATCATAACTTTCAGTAATATTAATGAGAAGTGTAGACATATTCCTAGGAAAGAGAGATTTTTTTACAGGATGTATGACATCTACCTTATATTTCACATGCAAATAAAAATATGATTTTTATATTGCATAAATTGTTACCTTTTCCCTCAGCCTAGACATTTTTCATTTTGGTGTGTGGGTGCTAATGGTAACTATGTGGCTATCCCTGCATACTGTATTTTTGTAGCAGATCAGGAGTAAAACGCAAAACAGAGAAACTCCCCTATCAATGAAGTAGTTAAAGACCTTTCTTCATGAATCATTCTCTCAGCCTACAGTGCATGTATCTATAATGATAACAAAGAATGATGAACTAAAGCAAGAGAGCTTTTAAACTGACCTGTTTTTCATTTTCATCCTCCAGCCGTAGCCTGTCCTCTATGCAGTTCCTGGCCTGAAGAAATGCCTTTCTCTGAGACCTTTCCGTCAAAATCCTCACAAAGAGCCCATATAAGTTTACACTGACAAAAAGGATAGCATTGGCCATGAGCTGTAAGAGGAGAAGAGAAAAAAATATTTTAATGTACAGATTTTTTCACATTGAATGAACAAGTCATTATTTAAAAAATACTGCCTATAGACTACAATAGTGAAACACTTTCCTGTCTTACAACAGTGAAGAAGCAACATTACCATCTGTCATGCGTCTAGGCAGACATATCAATTTACAACTTTTAATTTGCTAAAGTTAACTTCTCTTAAGATGACCTGTGACTTCTTATTTTTGTTCATCAATGGGTCTTTAATTATGTCATTAGCCAATCTGTCTATGTATCAATATGGCCCTCACAACCATCACTATATGAATCAGTAATAGACTTTAGCCTCACAACATACCTGTGAGATAAGCAAGTATTTTACAGATGGGTAAGTGAGGTACAAAGATATTAACTGAATTGCTCACAGTCACACAGAAAATCTGTGACTGAGCCAAGAATTTAACCCAGTTACCCTAAATCTCTTTTCAGTATTCCATCCACTAGGTTATCCAGTCTTTATCTGTGCTATTACCAATCATAGTATATGTTTTTGAACATCTACACAAGAAATTACTGACACAATGATCCTGTAGAGCACTGAGTGCCTCCCTATACCCCATTGACTTTAGCAGTAGTTGAGAGGACACAATGGGTACGTCTACACTACATGGCTCCGTCGACAGAGCCATGTAGATTTGTTTATTGGGCAAAGGGAAATGAAACGGCGATTTAAATAATCGTGGCTTCATTTAAATTTACATGGCTGCCGCGCTGAGCCGACAAACAGATGATCAGCTGTTTGTCGGCTCAGTGCGCTAGTCTGGACGCTCCCCTGCCGACATCAAAGCCCTTTGTCAGCAACCCCAGTAAACCTCATCCCATGAGGAATAACAGGGCTGCCAACAAAGGGCTTTGATGTCGGCAGGGGAGCGTCCAGACTAGCGTGCTGAGCTGACAAACAGCTGATTAGCTGTTTGTCAGCTCAGCGCGGCAGCCATGTAAATTTAAATGAAGCGGCGATTATTTAAATCGCCACTTCATTTCCCTTTGCCTACAACCCTCATCTACATGGCTCCGTCGATGGAGCCATGTAGTCTAGACACAGACAATATGTTGTAGGAGGTATTAAGCAGGAGCAATTCCATAACAGAATACTGAAGTCAGTTGGAAATGGACTAGCTAGAGAGAATACAAATTTAACAATGACAACTGTTCTTTTTACATAGGAAAGAAGGAAACAACAATGTGTGTTAAACCCAAACAAGGTCCTATTGTGTAAGGTACCACCTTAGATTCATCCCATTGGGTCTTGAGCTAAATTAAGAAGGGAGGCTCTGCTCCAGCACTTAAGCAGATCAGTAACTTTAAGGATATGAGAAACTTAAAGATGAATTGCAAAACACCACCACAACAGTCTGTGCCCTGCACGGTGCCAGTTTTGTTTACAGGAGACTGTTCATTTCCTCCTCTTGCTTTCAAATATTAAGTTCTGGACTGCTTTCTCTTTCCAAAATGACCCTAAGATCAGAACTAAAGTGCAGCTCTTGCAGCACCTTCTTGAGAGAGGAAGGAGTGAAGCTGAGTCTTCGTTGTTTTCAATACACAGGCCCAAGATTCTCCACAGCATTGGGTGAGAAAACATATGGCCTATATGCTTCCATTTTCACATCTATAAAATGGTGATAAACATATTTACTTCTGATCACAAGGATGAGTTACCACTAGTACAGCACTCTGAAGATGAAAAGTTCAATGTGAATGTTATTATTTAAAGTTATAGAGGGCATAATGAGAGGTCTACAATTCTTGTCTCCATTTATCTTGTAATAGAAAGCTGTTTGTGGTATTATCAAATTTCAGCACAAATAAAAGCCATTGAAAAAGGAGATGTACAAGAGAAACTTAAGTAGAGCCTGATTCTTAGAGGCATAAATGGTACCACGATCACTGAATGTCTGCATTTTATCATACAATAGTCACAACCATTAGATCATGTGGTGTAATACCAGTGTGTTGTAAAGCTGATTTGTGCAGGTTCAGTGACTGAAAAACACCATGGATGTCTAGCAGTCAAGTCTGATGGCAGATGTCAAAGACCACTGAATGAACAATCCGAACAACTATAGACAATGCAAATTACATGACTTTGCTCAGAAGTGGTTCTAGCAAAAAGACTGTGTTATCAAATGGTGTCAAGACCTAATATTCTTCTTTGATATTGACATGACAGTGACATGGGAGTTGGATAATTGTTTTCAGATGGAATAAGAAAAAAGTGAATTCAATTTCTTGGCCTTCCATCAGAAGCAGTAAAAGAGCATATATTTTAACAATCTGCAAGCTATTCTGGGGCTATCATCATGATTTCACTCAAACTCTGGTGGTCATCTGAACCCTGAGAAACCAGTAGGTTAGTCTTTGCTATCACACAGCCACTTTCAAACGCAGCAGGGTACGTCATTTTTTTGACAAAGTTTGAACAGTTCAAGATAAAACAGAGGCTTAGCTGTCAGCATTGGCCTGCAGGGAATCAGGAAAAGCTGTAAAGCAAGTAAAAGTAACAGAATTAAGAATATAAGAAAAAAGAAAGTGGGCTAAATTGTCTCCTGGGGTAGGAATCTTGCCATCCCCTTTCAAATGCCATATATTTCTTTCACTTTTTTTTATGTATGCCATTTTGTGGTCCTCATATACATACACAATTGACATATGACCCAGGAAAGGGTAGTGAGTTTTTTAAAATAAAGGCCAATAAGGAAATGGCTTTCACCAACTAGATGGACTCAAGCAAAGGCCAAGATTAAAAATTACTAGTGAATTTATGTGTCTGAATTTCTAGATGCCCAACCTGAGACACCTTAAAGAAGTCTAATTTTCAAAAAGTGCCAAGGAAGCTCTTTGAAAATGCAATGCTTTTAAAAGGATGACTTGGGTTCGGTACCCAGAAATGAAAGCATCTAAAAAAATCATTAATGATGTTCAAAAATCTTTGTTAAAACCATATTCATTACATGGTAAGAATTTTCTGTGGGAAAGGACAGTCTTTCTGTTATGTGTATGTACAGTGCCTAGCACAACAGACTCCTAGTCCATGACTGTGTCTCCTACCCACTACAGTAATTCAAATAAATACGTAATAATAATACTCAGAATATATGCCACTGGTTACACTAGAAGGTAGCGATAAAAAAGCTGGCATTTTCTAAGAAATCACCATCTTCCAGTTGCTTAAAACGCTTTTTTATTTATTTAATGGAAAAAGAAATTACAAGGAAGTGTTTTTGTTTTGCATGTTTCCTTAATACAGTAGAACCTCAGAGTTATGAACACCAGAGTTATGAACTGACCAGTAAACCACACTGACCAATTTCAAACTGGAATTATGCAATCAGGCAGTAGCAGGAAAAAAAAAAAGCTAATGCCATACAGTATTGTGTTGAATGTAAACTAGTGAAATAAAGGGAAAGCAGCATTTTTCATCTACACAGCAAAATTTCAAAGCTGAATTAAGTCAATGTTCAGGGGTAAACGTTTGAAAGAATAACCATAATATTTTGTTCAGAGTTATGACATTTCAGAGTAGTGAACAAACTCCATTCCCAAGGTGTTCCTAACTCTGGGGTTCTAATATAAATAACTGATGCCGTTCATAAACAGGCTAGCCACTAGTTAGTGAAACAAGGTCATCAGTAAATTATTACCTGAAAACCATTTTCTGTTTTTGATTGGAAAAAAACTTTTGAGGTTTCACCACCAGCCCTTCCCACTGGACTATGATCTGGTGCATAATATAAATCTGAGAAATCACAAATAATAAAACAGTTTCTTGCTTAGTCAAAGGGTCTCCTATGTAATGGCTCTACTAGGGAAGTATCCTAAAATACACAGCTGGAATAAACTAAAAGTAAATGAGGGATGTAAATTACTGTGGAACAATCTTTAACGAGAGCCCGAAATTGAATGGGATTTTGTTCTCTGAATGAGAAAGTCAAGGTTATGATCTCGTGTGGAATAGAAGACTGCTTTCAATGGGAGTTGCAGATGCTTGGCATTCTCTGGAGGAGGCCATAATTGCAAATATCAGTTACTTGGGATTCACTCCCACAGTGGCACAGCTGTTCATGAACTGCCACATTGTCCTGTGGGAGGTGAGGATGCAGCAGAATGGAACAGAGAGGGGTTGCTGTCAGCAATTTCAGTAGAAAGCCAAGATCTGCAGAAAATGCTGGTCCCGTTCTTGTGGGGTTTTAAGCATCTGTGACCAACTGAAAGAGAATAAAAACTAGTAATCAGAGATACTGAGTGTAAGAACTATTTTTCTAGTTCTTTTCATTAACTTGCTGTGTGACCAGTGAGCAAATAGCTTATCCTTTCTCTGCCTCAGTTACAATGTCTTTAAAACTGAAACAGTAATGCTTACTCACTTTTGTAAAATACTTTGAGACGTATGGATGAAAGATTTTTTTGTATTATGTACGATACATTTTCCAAAACAACTCCAGTATCCATGAAAGAGCAGCAGGCTACATAGAACAGTGATAATAACAGTCTTATTTACATGAGTTTTAGGCCTGTTCTACACTTAAAATGTAGGTTGATATTGTTATGAAGCTCAGGGATGCAAATAATCCACAACCCTGAAAGGCTCAGCCATTTCAATTTAGCCCCTTATGTTTATACAACTAGGTTGGCAGAGGAATGCTTTAATCATCTTTGCTACTGTCACTAGTGGAATGAGTGTTCTTACACTGATGGATAAATCCATTCTATCTGTGTAGGTTTTGTCTACAGCAGGGCTATCAACATGCAGCCTACGGGCTGCATGCGGCCCGTGACCTATATGTTTCTGGCCTGTAATGTGGTTTGGGTTTACGTGGGGCTCAACACGCAGCCCTTATGTGGGATCCTTTGAACATGGCCTCCACTGAGAGCACGTTCCACAGTGGCGAGGCATCTCCCAGGTGGGCTGAGCATTGAAAGATGCAAGCGGACGGGCTGGCTGGAACAGACAGGTACAGGGTGTTGGCATTTCTAGCCCCCAGGGAGGAGATGCTGGGGCACTGTGGGACGTTCTGGGTGCTTAGCCAGAGAGGTGCTGACTGGCTCATATCAGCCGCATTTGGGTCTGGCGCCATGGCTTATGGCTTAATCTTTGTATTCATGCCCGTCAGTGTGAAAGAAGCTATTTGCATATATATTTCCAGGTAGATGCAACCATATTTAAGTTGTGGCCCTTGGCATATGATGTGAGTATCACTGTTCCCCCCGGGGCTTCCAAAGTTGAGTAGCCCTGTACACGGTTATGCTGTAGGGATGCTGGTATGGTCTCTGTATTGAAAACACAGCCTTAACATTAACACAATGTCATTAAATCTTTGTTGAAAAGTGAGACAAGTCTGCTTTTCTTGTGTGTGAGAAATAGAGAGGTTGTAAATAATCAAAAAGCGAATGAACAAGGTTCTATCAGAGTTTAAAACAAGAATGTCAGATTTTTTTTTCTTCTGTGCGATATATTAACACTAGAGCTTGTCACTTATTTTCAGTACATGACAGCACAGAAGAGACTTTCAAGGTGCCGTCAATTCTAATATTTCCAGATGCACGATTGCCTCTTGATCCTGATGTGGCTTTGTTAGGTCTAGTAATTCACTTAATCAACTCATTTTACAGCCTTTTGAGAACACTTAATTACTACATCTGCTACCTCCTTGTGCTGAAGTGTCATCACACAGGAGCAGAGTGCTGACAATGTTCCTTTAGTTCATAACGCTCTCCAAACAGTGCTCCCTGGTACCCGCAAAGTAAAGTCAGCCAAACAGATGATCTCCAAATGTAACATTTATTCCAAATTTTTATAAAGCCTTCCCTTATTCTTGCTGTTTTATTTTTCAATTAGATTTTGCCAGTTATTCAACACATCTTGTACTTTTGTCCTGATCACTCTTTCTACTCCCTTTGCAGATTCAAGAGGAAAGTAAATGGTAGTAATGTGGCCTAATAAGAGTCTAGACATTGTGGATATATCAACCACTATGCTGGTGACAGTGGGCAAGATACAGTGTTTATGTGCCATATTTTTAGAAAGGGCACACGCACAATTCATGATCTGCACATATAAATCAAGGATTTGCACATACACTCACTTCTACATACATGTGTATTTGACACCTCATGAGTATGGTTTTAAAAATATACGTCTCAATATTGTATATAATCCTGGAAATGTAGATGAAAGATGTACTTTAAGAACAAAGATTATTGTTGAATACCATCAAGTTCTATATCTTAATGCCACTAAAGCCAAACAATGTCTATGGGGAAGAGAGCTTTCAGCAATGCACTTAATGGCTGTGTCTACACTGGCACCTTTTTCCAGAAATGCTTAAAACAGAACAGTTTTCCGTTATAAGTACTTCCGGAAAAAGAGCATCTACATTGGCAGGATGCTTTTCCGGAAAAGCCATTTTCGCGATCGGGGCTTTTTTCCGGAAAAGACTACTGTGCTGTCTACACTGGCCACAGTTTTCCGGAAAAAGGACTTTTGCCCGAGCAGGAGCAGCGTAGTTTTTCCAGAAAAGCAGCTGATTTCTTACAATAAATTGTCACTGCTTTTCCGGAAATTCAAGGGGCCAGTGTAGACAGCTCACAGCTTATTCCGGAAAAGCGGCTGCTTTTCTGGAATAAGTGGCCCAGTGTAGACACAGCCAATGGCTACGTCTACACTGGCCCCTTTTCCGGAAGGGGCATGTAAATTTCAGCAGTCGTCGTAGGGAAATCCGCGGGGGATTTAAATATCCCCCGCGGCATTTAAATAAAAATGTCCGCCGCTTTTTTCCGGCTTTTAAAAAAGCCGGAAAAGAGCGTCTAGACTGGCCCCGATCCTCCGGAAAAAGTGCCCTTTTCCGGAGGCTCTTATTCTTTCTTCAAAGTAAGAATAAGAGCCTCCGGAAAAGGGCACTTTTTCCGGAGGATCGGGGCCAGTCTAGACGCTCTTTTCCGGCTTTTTTAAAAGCCGGAAAAAAGCGGCGGACATTTTTATTTAAATGCCGCGGGGGATATTTAAATCCCCCGCGGATTTCCCTACGACGACTGCTGAAATTTACATGCCCCTTCCGGAAAAGGGGCCAGTGTAGACGTAGCCAATATGTTTACTTCTTTCTCTTTTATACAAGGCATACAATACAGGGAGATTAAATATATTTCTATTTTCATTAGAACTTCCTGGGATTTCATTGAAAAAATAGCCAACACTGTCTTCACTGTTTTTGTGTTAGCAACTGAAAACTGCTTTTTCAGGTTTGAACTAAAAAATGTAGACATTATGGTTTTTAGTTTTTCAGGAAAACATTCCCAAAATGTCAGTGAAAATGAATAAAAAACATGTTTCCCAACTAGCTATAATATATAAGTATCTAAACATTTGGCCTCATTTTTAAAAGTGAGGTCCACCCACTAAGCACTAAGTGCTCAACAAGCTTCTTATTTAGGTGCTTAAATATAGATTTATGAGATTAACGTGAGGTTTCTGATTTTGAATGTTTTGGCCATTGTAACTATTTACAATTCTAAATACAATTTAGTACTGAGCTGTTACAGCCCTTTTCTGTATTACATTTTCCAAACATGTTTTCTTTAAACATACATATGTTCATGGAAAGCAAATTTCAGGCTACAGCCAAAGTTCACTTAATCACGAAGGAAAATCTGTTTCATAGCAAAATGAAATGTATGTCAAAAGGAAACATAGTTTTAAAGTTTCAATCATCCAATCAAAATCATCCATCCAAAAATACCACGTGTCTTAGGTGACTAACCTACATTCTAATATTAAAACCTATGCTGTTGCTCAAATACAGAATTGTGCAGATGAAATATAGGAAGGAATAATCACAACAAATGTTTTGCAAGCAACTCATAGGCTGAATCTTGTTCAGTCATAAAGATTCAACCTGCAAATAGTACACTGCAGAACCTGTTTGTTATGATAGTTGGCTGAACTCTACTGAGAATGCTAGAAACTGGTGCCAAGTACAGCAGTAGGTTGCAAAGTCCCATCTATCAAAAACAAAGCCTTATTTTTTCCCCGTTTCAAGTCAATTTCTTATCCATCTCAATACGCTCTAGGTTTCATCCATGGGATTTTGAACTTCTATTATTGGAATTAGTGTTCTTGTTCTCATATCGGCATTTACTCAGTCATACTGAAGTGAAATGCCAACCATTTTGTGATCACAGAGATGCTCATGAGACAATCACCCAATATGCTGATCATATCACTGAGGAAATTTACCTGCCCTCTGGGGCACCCCATCACCCTGTCCTGCTGGGATGCTCTGATATCCCCTAGTAAAGGCAAAGGGGTAGGGTAACAACCTTCTTGCAGAGTGACGCAGATGCTGATAAAACTTAAAAAACAGCAAATAGTCCTACAGCACCTTAGAGACTAATAAAAATGTAGCTGGTATCATGAGCTTTCATGGGCTCATCTCCTTTAAAAAAATATACAGGGACTACAATAGATGAAAGACAATATTTGAAGGAAAGTCAAATGATAAAATCCTGCTAGTGATGTAAAATCTAGTTTAATTGGCTAACCAGTTAAACACTTTCCAAAGAATGTGCAATGTAAATAATGTCAGGAGAAGGATGGGTAAAACCAAGCATCCCTGCTGAGGTACTTGTGCAGGATTGTGTAGGAAGTTTGTGGAATATTCAGGAATTGAATTCATATCCTTAATCTTTCTAATTTACCTACAAATGATTATAGACATTTTTTACAGATTGGGAAATCAATGTACCAAAAGGTTAAACAGTGGCAGATTTGCAAATAGAATGCAGAAATCTTGACTCAGTACCCTGCTTTAACCACAACACAACACTCCTTTCCAACTTGTCCAGCATGTACTTTATAATTAAAAAGTGATTTCTTGTTAACCAGGCTATGTCAAGCAGAGATTTTAAAAACACCCATCTGGCTCCACATTTATTTTAGGCTTTAAAAAGATCACCAAATATGGGCCAAAAATATACAGAGGCCTTGTAATAACTCACCTGCAAATTAAATTGAGTGACTAAACTGTACTTTCCGCAAAAGCACCTGATCCCTTTCCAACCGAATGAGGGCAGTTTTGGTGGGGAAAAAAGACAGAGGAAGGGAAAACACTATCACTCTGACTGACTGCATATTGGTAAGTGACAGCATGGCTGCATTAGGATTAAACTGGTCTCAGACAGTTTCTTCCTCCCTCAAACAGATTGCTTAAACCTGACAAATGTTCTCTCTCTCTCTCTCTCTTTTTTCCCCATGCAGATATCAGAAGCAGTCAGAGAATGATGTTACGTTTGGTCAAATGTCCTCAAAAGATGAAAGTGTTTGCCTTGAGGAAGCTATCTCGAACATTGATTTTCATGTTCTATTACACTGAGCCAGTTTACTTTTTTCCTATTGTGCTTTATGACTTCCAAGAGCTGTCTCTGCAGATAATAAGATTTTCACTTTGCAGGGTCATTTAAGGTATGGCATCTTCTGTCAGCACTAGCACTTGACAGCTTTAATACTGACAAACTGGTTGGACAGTAATTTACACAGGGAGAATAGAGCAGGTCACTTTTAAGTCATTTTCTGTATTTTTCTATTCAACTTTTCAAACCATTTTTCAAAGAGAACACATTTATATACTGTATATTAGCATACAGGTATGCAAATACTATGATGATGACAGTCAAATAGGCACATAGATAAGAGGCCATACTTTTTGTTTTTAATTTTTGGTGGGGCAAGTGGAAATTTTTAGAGTTTCTTTTACTTGAGATATCTAGCAGAAAAACAAATGGAAATACTTCCTTTGAGGGTTAGATTCTTCATAGAAATCATAGGACTGCAAAAAACTAAACATTAAAGGTTTCACATATCTTGGGTGAAGCCAGAAGAGTTAATGGACATTTGCCAGAAATGAATTTGACTGTAATCTAATCTCCATATAGTACTAATAAAAAGGTCTTGGTGTACTAACAAATGTGAGCCCTGATTTGGTAAATGGGGCTATGTGTATAGAATCACAATCTGACCCGGCAGATGCAAGTGCTAGATCAGAGCCTTATTAACACGTCATTTAAATAAGCAGGATGAATTTTAAAGAAATATTCCTTTCATGGGAATTTGCAATAATCAGGAAAGAATTAATTGATCTTCCTGTATTCTGTAGAGATTTTTGTTTTGTTTGTGTGTCACCATTTAGATATAAAGTTTATTCTGGAAAAACTGCATTACAGCACCCGTCTCCAAACATTAAACAAATCATGAGTTGGGCTGCAAACATTCAGGATACTTACTTTAAAATTAACTGAAAAAAGAGTGGTCTTATAACACCTTAGGGCATGTCTACACTAGGAAATCATTTCAAAATAACTAAATATAAAAGAATAAGTCCCAAAATAACTATTTTGAAATAAGCTTATTCCCTGAGGAAAGCAGGAGTACAGATTTCAAAATAACCAACTCATTTTGAAATAACAGGGTTGGTAGTGTGGCTGCTCCACTTATTATTTTGAAATAAGGGGGGGGGGCGTTATTTTGAAATAACTCCCTTGTGTAGACCAGGGCATAGAGACTAACAAATTATATACATATAGTGTCAGGAGCTTTCATGGTTACAACCCACTTCACGGAGTTGTCAGTCAGCTGTCTGTAGCTCATCCATACTCACTTGCTCTGTGGGGGGAGGGGCAGCAAGAAATAGCAGTACTGTCCTCCCTGAGTTGCAGTGCTGAAATCCAGGTATCACAATAGCTAAACTGTACTGCTTCCATATCCAGACTGCTGTAGTGCCTGAGCAATCCAACAGCCATGTTTTCCTTCTCCGAGGTTGAGTGATGGATGTGGAATGGGGGAGATATGTCTGAGTTGTGGGAGAGGAAGGCACCGAACTCAGAGTGAATGAGTGTTGCATTAAGTGGGAGGAATGGGCAAAGAAATAGCAAACAGAAGCAAAAAAAACCTCAAGGAGGAGAAAAAAAAAAGGAGGAGGATGGCAATTAAAAGTAGAAGATGAAGAATTCAAGTAGGACTTGGAGGAGATGAATCTTAAATTAAAGGCACAAGCCACAAAGCATCTGAACTGAGAGAAAACAATAAAGGAGTGCAGAAGGATAGATGCTATTATCACCATCTTTCACTGTGACTTTACAGTTTTAATTTTTTAAGAAGAAGGTGTGGCCAGGAAGGAGTCTGGAGGAAATGTTGCTTGACTAAACATGGAGGAGTTACCCTCCTTTCTTCTCTCCTCTTCCTTCCCAGCTACCAAAAGCCTCCATTGTCTTGGTCTCTGACTCACATAGATGTTATCACAGCCTATTCCCTCCTACATACTGTGATAGGTGTCTTGGTTTTTCACTTGGAAAGTCTGGTCAAATTTGCTGAGCCTGAAGCAGTCAGAAAAGAGGAACTCAGGTAGTTAAGAGATACAGTGGTATTTTCATATATGACATATTACAAAAGATTGGAAACACAAGGATTGTGTAACCTGATTTAAAAAAAACAAAAAACAAAAAAGAATGGAACTTAATTGAGGCATCAAGAATTATAAAGGCCATAAAACAAATTAGTCTCTACTTCTTATCATAGCCCATAACTAGAGAGCAAGAGGGCACTCAATGAAATTAATTCACATAGCATATGGCTTCATTCCCAGAGGAGGCAATTAATGGAGTCAGTTGCCATGACTCGACTGTAAAAAAGATATTGGAAAATTTTATAACTATTAACAACATTGTATTTATGAAATTAAGACAGGAAATCAAAGATCCTGTTTCAGTTCCTGGTTATGCCAAATTCAAGAAGCTATTCCCTGCACCCTCATGTACAGCACTACACTGGAAGCACTGATCATGGTTGCAAGCAGGATATTGGAATTATAGGTCGATTCTGTAGCTCTTATTCAGACCAAACTCCCACTGAAGTCAGTAGTCTTGAAAGCAAGAGAAATTTTGCCTCAATAAGGCCATATCTCCACTTACTGGAGGATCAACTCTGTTGATCAATCTTTTTGGGGTTTGATTTAGCAGGCCTAGTAAAGATCCACTAAATCAAATACCAAGGGTGCCCCTGTTGATCCTGGTATTCCTTGATGTCGCAAACACTAAGGGAAGTCCACGGGAGAACTCCCGCATTGGAGACAGCACTAAACTGGGATTAAGGTACGTTGACTCCAGCTACATTTTTAAAGAAGCTGAAGTTGCAAACCTTAAGCTGACCTTCTGGGTGTACTGTAGCCAGGGCCTAAGACCTACAGGATTATATCCTTGCTCTTTTCTAGTATAGCAAAGCCTATCACTATCTTTTTAAAAGAATCCACTAATTGGGGTGTCTCAAATTTCAGGCCATGATGCTATAGTTTGAGTCAAAGACTGGTGCCAAATCACTCTCTGCAAATCCATTTGATCTGATAATAAAAAGGTTATGTAATAAATAAAGCAACACTGCACCATTCATTAATTAGCCTGGAGTTCACTGTAGGTACACGAGAATTACATTATGCAAAAAACAAGTCAAGGTCATCATTACTCCATGTGAAAGCCTTGATACCCATTGAAAGAAGGAATACATTAAGCAATTAACTCATTTGTCAATTTTTTTCCCAATCCTTTCAAAAATTTCTATGCCTACTGAATGATTTAAAAAATAACTCAGTAGTTCCTCAATCAGTATAGCATCATGATAACAACAACACTGGAAATTATGAGTCAATGCTACAGAAGATGATTGGATTATAGAAATGATATAGGTAGTCTCAAATTAAGGCTTCATAATAACTGAGGATATTGATGGACTAGACATATTTCATTCTAAACACAAGCTACAAAATATAATATCACAGAGAATTATATTTATCCCCTTTACCGTTCTCCTTCATAACGATTCTCATAACGGTTTTTATTTTTAAATACAAAGAGGGTGGATTTTTTTTTTCAAAATCTGTCATGTCATTTTGAAATCCTCACTTTCCCAATGGCAAAGTTCTATCCTATGAGGTTTTCAACAGTCCTCGGAGATGTTTGTGCTCTCAGCAATCATGAAAAGTAATGCTGTTAGCCTTTCAGCATAATCAGTCCATCTCAAAAACTCATTTCATGAGTAGTCCTTACAAGTAGGCTCACTGGGCACAGCCTCATTACCATCAGAAGCAACACTACAGACTTGATCCAAAAGACAACAAAGTCAATTTGGAAGAGTCCCATTGATGTCATTAGAATATTGGATCAGGCCTTATGTCTTGTGGTGTCTGCAGGATCAGCTCCTACTGGAAATTCAAGGAGTCTCCATTAGAATAATTGATCTGCGATGAAATACCAATTCTCATAGACTCATAGACTCTAAGGGTGTGTCTAGACTACAGGGTTTTGTCGACAAAAGTGGACTTTTGTCGACAAAACTAAACCTGCATCTACACTACCGCTGAGTTCTGTCGACATAACATCGACAGAACTCAGCAGTTTTGTCGACGCTGGTAAACCTCATTTTACGAGGAATAACGCCTTTTGTCGACAAAGTTCTGTCGACAGAAGGCATTATTGCATCTAAACTGTCCTTTGCATCTACACTGCCATGTCGATAAAGCAGCTTGCTTTGTCGACAGAACTGAATGTAGTCTAGACGCTCTTTGTTGACAGAAGTTTTGTCGGCAGTATTTGTCGACAAAACTTCTGTCGACAAAAGCCTGTAGTCTAGACGTACCCATAGACTTCAAGGTCAGAAGGGACCATTATGATCATCTAGTCTGACCCCCTGCACAGTGCAGGCCACAGAATCTCACCCACCCCTCCTAGAATAATCCTCTCACCTATATCTCAGATATTGAAGCCTTCAAATACTTTGAAGACCCCAAGATGCAGAGAATCCTCCAGCTGTGATCTGTACCCCATGCTACAGAGGAAGGCAAAAAAACACGTCAATGAGACTTTTGCCACTCAGCAAGGAGTGCACTAGAGTTGACCCCTCACAGTCAATAATATAATTTTTTTCGCTTACAATAAGGCAGTGGTTCTCAGTCAAGGATACAGAAGAGGACTTCCAGGGGGTACATTGGAGGGAAACCAGCTAATGGAAGCTGCAAGGGCAGAGCTTGTGGGTGTGTGTATCAAGCAGAGACTTGCTGCCCCCTGCCCCCAAAAGTTGCATGCTGTGCAGTGACACACATGCTAGCTCCATCAGCCAGGTGATTTGAACAGTATATGGGGCTGCGACAGCCAGGTAGCCTGCCTGAGGATCTTGGTGGGCTGCCAGCTGGGAGCTACCTATGGTAAGCACCTCCCATCCAGAGCCTGCACCTGGCACTCCCTCCTGTACCCCAACTCCTGGTCCCAGATTACAACCTCCTCATTTACCTAAACCCTCTGCTCTCACACCTGAATCCCTGAGAAAGGTCACAACCCCCTTTAGGGCTGACCTAGAACAACGTTTCCTTAACTCCCATCCCCTTTTACCCCTTCTCTACTTACGCTACATCGATGACATCTTTATGATCTGGACGCATGGCCAAGAGACACTGGAGACATTCCACAGAGATTTCAACAACCTACACCCCACCATCAACCTCAGCCTGGACCATTCTACACGAGAGATCCATTTCCTGGACACCACAGTACAAATCAACAATGGAATAATAGACACCATCCTCTACAGAAAACCCACTTACTCATACAGTTACCTACATGCTTTCAGCTCCCATCCAGCACACACCATACGATCCATCATCTATAGCCAAGCCCTTCGATACAACCGCATCTGTTCTAATCCCACTGACAGAGACCAGAAACTTCAGGATCTCTACCAAGCATTTATAAACCTCAACTACCCACCCGGAGAAATAAAAAAGCAAATTGAAAGATCCAGACAAATACCTAGAAACCATCTATTTCAAGACAGACCTAAGAAAACCAACAATAGAACACCACTTGTCATCACCTACAGCCCCCCAACTTAAACCTGTCCAACACATTATCAATAAACTACAGCCTGTACTGGAACAGGATACTAAACTCTAAGAGGCTCTGGGAGACAGACCCATAGTCTCCTATAGACAACCACCTAACCTCAAGATGATTCTTACCAACAACCACAGCACGTACCACACTAATACCAACCCTGGTACCTTCCCTTGCAACAAACCCCGTTGCCAGCTTTGTCCACATATTTATTCTGCTGATACCATTATTGGACCTAACCAAGTGAGTTATAAGATCAAGAACACATATTCCTGCACATCCAGAAATATAATCTATGCTATCATGTGCCGAAAGTGTCCGTCTGCTATGTACATTGGACAAACATCTCAGACACTTCGCCAAAGGATTAATGCCCACAAAACAGATATCAGACAAGATCACAAAGAAAAAACAGTTTCTTGCCATTTTAACCAGAAAGGACACTCTCTCAATGACTTAACCACCTGCATTCTGCTACAAAGACCTTTTACATCTGCACTTGAAAGGGAATCCTCTGAACTGTCATTCATGCTAAAATTCGACACTCTATGCGTGGGTCTCAACAAAGACCCCAGCTATCTTACCCATTACAAAGATAGCTTCCCCAATTATCACCTCTAATACCATTAGCTCACAGACATTTACCTCCCCCCCCCCCCCCGCATCCCCCTTCTGTTCTGAAATTTGATTTGTCCTTTTCATATGTGTTCTTTTTTTTTAATTGTATCCTTTGGTATATATGGTTGTGACTATTTTCTTCCACTATTTGGTCTGAGGAAGTGGGTCTGGCCCACGAAAGCTCAGCATCTAATAAACCATCTTGTTAGTCTTTAAAGTGCTACATAGTCCTGTATTTTGTTTCAACAACCCCCTCCTGTATCCAAACTCCCTCCCTGATCCTGACCCTCCTCCTGCACCCCTGCCCCAGGTCAGAACGCCCTACTGAACCCAGACTCCCTCCCAGATTCCACACTCCTCCTACACTCCTATCTCCTACCCAGAGCTCCCTCCTGTACCCAAACTTTGTCCCAGACCCTGTTCCCCCTCTATCAATATCATAGAAAAGTATGACTCCTGACCGCTTACCTCATCAAATATTATTGCCCACTCCTGCACAAATGAGAGTAACATTTGTCCCCTTGTTTTCAACCTCCACATCCAAACAATTTTCAAAACAATATTTGTTTGTACTTATATAGTACCTTTCACCTGATGATATCAAAGTGCTATACAAGTAAGATTATGCACTTTTACCAATATTATAAATGGAAAAAGAAAGAGGCTTGTCCAAGACACAAAACTAATTAATGACAGAATTGGGCATAGAAGAGGACTCCTGACACAGTCTCCACTCTAACTACTTCACAGATAGTTTCTGAAACTGATCCTTGACATCCTCCACTGAAACTTAAGGATGTTAAGTATCAGGTAATTGACTAATCAAATAGTCTATGCATTTTTGCATCAATGCTTCGATTAGTCGATAGGGCGCCTCTGCCTTTGAAATGTAGCAACAGCCTTAGGGCTGTTGCTACACTTCAAAGGTGAACGCACTGAAGCCCAGGGTCAACTGAAGCCCAGAGTCAGCTGGGGACTCCACTGCTGACTCTGGGCTTCGTGCTGCCAGGATCCTCGTAGCATTTCAAAGTGGCAGTGCCGCACAGACCCCGGGGTCAGCTGGGGAGTCTACAGCTGACCCCGGGCTACACGCGGTGCTGCTGCTTTGAAATGCTATGAGAAGCCCGATGCCGGGCTCCTTGTGGTGCTGTCGCTTTGAAGTACGCCTCTTTGCCCCCCCTTCCTGCCTCTATCTGACAGAAATAGCAAGGGGGAGAGCAATTAGTCAACTATTTGCTTATTGGATAGTCAACTAGTCCTTCACATCCTTGCTGAGAACCACTTGGAAAATTTTCTACCCTTTCCTTTGTCCTTTAAAGTAGCTTATGTATCTCTGTTAGCTCTGCACCAATTTATTTGTGCACTTTTTGAATTTATATTATTTCTATGTATATCACTTTTATTGCATCAAGCTCAAGGTCTTGACACCTGACAAATTTTAAAAACATTACTGGCACTAAAATACATAACTAAGACACATTATATGTAAACACTTGTGAATATGTACATTTTTCAGAACTAATTCCCTGTCTACTTTACATGTTATGCAACTGTGGTGGGGCGGACAGGCCCCACACTGAAGAAAGGGAGTAGCCCAGGCCCAGCTGGCTGAGAAGGCCCCGCCCCTCCAGCCCAGCTGGGCATGCTCCCATCCGGACCAGGTTATAAAAGCAAAGAGAGACCTGCAGTGAGGAGGGCCACAGGGGGAGGGAGTAGACCAGGCTCCACCTGTGTTACTGCCGCAGCGGAGACCGGAGGTGCTGACTGCAGCCGAGCCAGCAACCGCCAACCCCAGGGAGGCAGGAACACCTGCAGCCCCGGTGCCAGCCCTGGTAAGGACCAGCTGAGGAGGCCAGCAGCCCCAGGGATACCAGGGTGTGGTAGGAAGCAGCCCAGGGCAAAGCATTAATTGTGCAGCTTGGTGTGTATCAGCCGGATTCCCCGCCAAGTGGGCAAGAGCCATAGTCCCTGCCTATAGGGCCCTGGGCTGGGACCCGGTGGAGAGGGAGGGCCCGGGTCCCCCTACCACCCTTTCCCTTACCCTGGACAATTAATCCCTACCCAGGAGAAGCTTCTCCCGGTGGCTAGGCCTAAAAAGCCATATTCACCCCGATAGAGGGGCATTGACTTTGGGACTAGGCTAAAGAGCCATGTTCACCCTGATAGAGGGGCAGTGACTTTGGGACCCGACTAAAGAGCCGTATTCACCCGGATAGAGGGGCATTGGCATTGGGGTGAAGCCAAGAAGGGGGCACGAGACTAGCAACAGCAACATTTTAATAACCACCAGTTTTACTAACTATACATTACCTAGCTCCTCCTCTCATCCCTAGAAAAGTCATTCCTTTTTTATGCAGTACAACAATCTATAGCCCACTAACCCTAACCCTTCCACCAGCTTTTTATTTTTTTCTCTTTTCTTCCATTTCTCCTTAAATGGTCCCCTGGTAGGGTTACTAAATTTCTGATTATAGAAAACCAAACACCCTGGTCTGGCCCTTACCTTTTTGATGCCTTCTCACCCCTGCGCTGCTGTGGAACTGGCACTTGGGACAGCATCTGCACTATGGGCAGAGGCAACATATGAAGCCCTTCTGGATTTAGGAGCCAGAGGGATATGTCTGCCGTTTCCAGGAGTTTGTGTAGAACTGGCCACTGCCACCAAGCAGACTGCCCCCATCAGCAAGGTCCATTTTCAACTGAGCAGTCGGATTGAAAACCAGATGCCTGGCATCCCTACTTGAAATATGTTTTAACTACTTATACTAAACAATCTCTTCCATCTTGTATTTAGCTGTGATACTCAGAGTACATATCCCAGACCCTGAAGAAGAGCTCTGTAAAAACCCCAAAGTTGTCTAAATCAACAACAGAAGTTGGCCTAAAAAAAAAGAATTACTACACTCATCTTGTCCCTCTAATATTCCATTTTCAAGCTGAAGTCCACCCTCTTCAATAAAGATTGCAAAAAAGTACATACCTAATAAAGAGGCGCTCTCCACTCTCTTATTATTTGTGTTAAGTAGCGTCTAAACGACCTCAGTCACAGCTAAAGCACCAGAGTGCTGGGTGTTTTACAAACAAAGAATAAGACTTCTGTCCCTTTGTGTATACAGAAAATCCTTATTATTAATATGGTTTGAGCTGTTTTCTATGGTTTGTTAGATTTACTGGTTTCTGCTTTCTACTATCTCAGTTTACTTTGCTGATTTTTTGTAAAAAGCTTTCATAATCTCGGTCTCTGTTCTAGTTTTCAAGTGACCTGTCTCTCTTATGTTGTTCTTTCCTTTCTTATCTGGCCACATTGGTTTCCATTTCCCTTTAGTGCAGTTGATTTTCGTGGAATTAATTTTGCTTGTAGCATCTGCACCTGTACCTTAAATATTTCCCACTGTTTTAGTATTGATTTCCCATGTGGTTGAATTCCAGCCAATTTTCTCTCTTACTTCATGTTTCTTTAATTTTGCTCTTCTAAGGTTTAATATTTTTCTGTTTCTGCCCTTTCCATGCACCCACAGAAATATTAGACATGAAGAAGTTATGCTGCTTGTAGTTTTCCAATTTCAACATTCTACCTAACTTATTACCTATTATTACATCCAGAACAGCCTCTGACCTACCTACCTAGTCAACATACTCTGTAGAAAAGTCTTGTTATTTCTACAAACAAACTTCTATCTTGAGATTTTTACATGCGAAACTCTGAGTCTCTTTTCTCAGGACAAATCTTACTGTTAGACATATGAATATAGCTTTTACTGATTTTAAAGGTACTCCAGGCTGAACATCCCTCATCTGGCACCCTCAGGACCTGAACAGTCCCAAATGAGGCAATTTGCTGGACAAGGGGAAGTCCTCGCCATTGACCTCCCAGCCTGCCATCTCTTCCTGCTGCTGGCTTGGGCCCCTGCCACAGCCCCGCTGCTGCTGCTGGACTCTGGAACTGCCAGAGGATGTGGTGAAGGCTAGGACTTTAACAGGGTTAAAAAAAGAGCTAGAAAGATTCATGGAGGTTAGGTCCATCAATGGCTATTAGCCAGGATGAGTAGGAATGGTATCCCTAGCCTCTGTTTCTCTGGAGGTGGGTGACAGGAGAGGGATCACGTGAGAATTACCTGTTGTGATCCCTCCCTCTAGGGCATCTGGTATTGGCCACTGTTGGCAGACAGGGTACTGGGCTGGATGGGCCATTGGTCTGATACCACCAAAACTGCGAGGCTCCCACCTGCGCTGTGAGGCTCTCAGCCACACAACCAGACCCCCCGACCCTTCTGCAAAGTATCTCATGTAACCTATCAATTTTAATGTTATAATCTACTGAATCTGTATATCCTATTTGGGCACGTATCATTCTTGTATGTGAAGGTAGAAATAAGAAGTGTGAATATGGTCATAGTTTTAAGTGTACTAACAAGAGCCATTACAGGTGCCCCAGAAGCCTGATGACTTGGTGATCAACTGAACAACATGTAAATAGCCTTGTCTGTCTTATTTGTTTGTCCTAGTAACACTTTGGTAAGACATGTGGCCACACCAGCTGGTGCTGAAATCCAGTTTGAACCTGGTATTTTTCCATGAAAGGAGGGATGTAAAATAAAGGATTCCCACCCAAGAAAAAAAGGTCTAGTTAAGCAACGGGAAGCAATTACATTTTGTCTTCAGCTGGCTTTTGAAACTCCCTGATACACTCTGAGAGGAAACAATAAACTTTGAAGGGCTGGAGATCCAAGCCAGAGTGAAAGATTTTGACTCTAACTTGAAATTTAGACCTGAAGTAAGAACAGTAGTTTAGGGTAAAAATTCACTTGACAAGTTTCTTTGTGAATTAAAAATAGCTACACATTTTCTATTCATTTTAATGTAGTAACTTACTTTGATCTGTCTGTTTTTACTTGCAACCACTTAAATCCAACTGTGTGTATTTAATAAAATCACTTTTGTTTACTGGCAGGCCTAGTGTAATTAATTGTCACCTGGACGGGAGCAACAACTGTGCATGTCGCTTGTTAAAGGGAGCTTACCTGATGAGTTTTCACTGGGTAAAACTCTTACATAGAAAAAGACAGATTTATTTGAGGTTTTGATCCCATTTGGGGGTTGGTTTCCTGAGTGCTGTGCCCTAGAACTGTGTTCTCCCATAGCTGAAGTGATTCGGTGTCTGCATTGCTCCACAGGGGGTGATAACCCCAACTCTGTGCCTTGTCTGATGGAGACCAGAGAATCTGTCCCAGCAGGACGAGGTGGTGGGGAACCCCAGAGAGCAAGAAGGTGGGCATCAGTGGTATGATCAGCACATTGAGGAACAATCCCAATGTGTCTTCTCTGACCACACCCCATCGCAGTAAGGATATCAACAAATCAGATATTCACAAATAACTTGAAAACTCTACAACTTCATCCCTTGTAAACCCACCCCACTGACCTACTACATGCTTCCCAAGCTACACAAACAAGAGAACTCCAGAAAACCTATCAAATCTGGCATGGCAACCTTACTGAAGGATTATCAGGTTTCATAGAATCAAATCCTCAAACTACTCACCATATAAAGGGTCACAACCAACTTCCTGCAGAAACTGCGTAACATTAACAACCACTCTCTGAATACCGTCTTTCCAGCATGGACATCACTTCCCTAAGCACCAAAATCTATCACAATGACAGCATTGTTCCTGGCCTCAAATAGCTATAAAAAAATGGACACAACTCAAATATCCACCCCAAACAGATTGCCAAACTCACCCATTTCATCCTCACCCATAACAATTTTACATTCAACACATACTTGGTCCAAACCATGGAAACAGGCTTGGATAGTAGGATACCCAATATGCCAACCTCACCCATCCATCAAACTCTCTCCAGAACACATTCAAACCAGAATCACTTCCCAGGTACCAAGATTAGCATCAACAATGGAATCCAGTGCCAGAAAGTTATAGATCACCACACTTACAAAGATCCAGTAGCAACCCCAAAGCACATCAAGAAATCCGTTATCTACAGATAGGCACTCAGATACCACAGAATGTACTCTAAAGAGAAAGTTGACACTTAACAGTTAAACAATTACAGCCCGTAATTGATGCGGATCACACCTTGTAAGGAACCCCTCTTCTGGCTTTCAACCAACTCCTAACCTCACAAAGCTCATCATCAGAACCCCCTACAGACCAGGATATACTGGCTAAACGTGGCACCAAACTCTATCAGCACAACAGATGCAAAACCTGCAGACATATCTCCACTGCCACAATGATCAATGCCTTCCAAAACTCAGTTATTAACAGGCTATTTCACCCTGAATTGTTTCTTCATATAGGTACTAGCTACTTATGCTATAGAATTATTCCATCTTATATTTAGCTGTGGCACCTTAAGCTCCTTTCCCAGATCTAAAGACAAGCTCTGCATAGCTTGAAATCTTGTGTTTTTCACCCACAGAAATTGGGCCAATAACAGATATTCTCACCCACCTTGTCCCTCTAATATTCAATCTTCAAATCTAAATCTAATACCAGAGAGAGTTTGTCTGTCTGTCGGTGTAGTCTAGAATTCCTCCTAAATGGTAAGAGCTAGGACCACCAAATTTGGTATTTAGCTTCCTCTTAGCATAACTTAAGGCAAAGTAAGGATTTGGTTATGCCAGGAAAACCAGATGCACCTGGAATAAGGTTGCTCCCCCAGATTCATACGGGGACATTGTTGGCTGTTCCCATTCATCAGGGAGTAAGGGGAAAGTGCAATTTGTTGCATTTCTCATTCTAGTGGGGCGGGGAGGAGGTGCAGAGAGCAGATGAACCTTTAAGTGCCATCTCTGAGGGACATGCACTCCTCCCCTGGCTTCTTACCTGGCCCCAAACTGCTGTGCTGAGAGAGGGCTAGGGTATCATAGAATCATAGAGCTAGAAGAGACTTCAGAAGGTCTTCAAGTCCAGCCCCCTGCTCTAGGCAAGACCAATCCCAACTAAATCAACCCAGCCAGGGTTTTGTCAAGCCGAGACTTAAACACCTCTAGGGATGGAGACCCCACTACTTCCCTAGAAAACCCATTCCAGTGCTTCATCACTCTCCTAGTGAAATAGTTTTTTCTAATATCCAACTTAGACCTCTCCCACTGTAACTTGAGACCATTGCTCCTTGTTCTGCCATCTGTCACTACTGTGAACAGCCTTTCTCCATCCTCTTTGGAACCTCCCTTCAGGAAGTTGAAGGCTGCTATCAAATCCCCCTTCACTCTTAGCAGACTAAACAGACCCAACTCCCTCAGCCTCTCCTCATAGATCATATGCTCTAGCCCCCTGATCATTTTGGTTTCCCTCTGCTGGACCCTCTTCTGTGCGTCCACATCCTTTTTGTAGTGGGGGGCATTGTAGTCCTCTCTCCCCAGGGCAGCCTGCATACTGAGCCCCTCATCCCCAGTCTTACCCCAGAGCAACAATTTAAATGAAGCTGGGACATTTTCATTTTATTTTTAAAAAATTAATTGAGTTAAGGACCTGAGCAACACCAGGTAGACCTTCTAGTAGTATCTAAAGCAGAGGTGGGAAATAAGCAACCCATGGGCTGGATGTGGTTAGCCAGCTTTAGCCCCTGCTGGACCACCAGAAACTTTATTTAACTGTGTGTCTGCAGGTATTGCTGCTCACAGCTCCCATTGGCCATGGTTTATCATTCTCAAGCAATGGGAGTTGCGAGGAGCAGTAGACTGGCCCACTCCACTGCCTGCAGCTCCCATTGACAGAGAATAGCAAGCCACAACCAACAGGAGCTGTGAGTGGTCATACCTGGGGGGACACAGGCAAACAAAGCATCTGGTGGCACACCAGGGGCTAATCCTGGCAAACTGAATCCAGCCTCTTATTGCCCACCGCTTCTCTAAAGTGTCAATCAAAACACAGGCTTTTCCCAGACAAAGTTCTCACTTGCTTTAGTAAGATCAAGCCTCATATTTTTATGTTAATTTAATATAATTTCTCACCAATAATGCAATGACTAAAACTCATTAAAGTAAATTCCCTTGTCACCAAACTAAATTTTGTCCGGTTATACCTGTGCAATTTCATGGACTTCATGGGAATGGATAAAAATATAACTGAGAGCAGAATTTTGCCTAGATAGTTTAAATCTCCCAGTCAGTTTTCTAAATTTTAGTTCTTACATTTATATCACAATTCTCCATCTACAAATAGACTTTTAACATCACAATCTTGTTGGTCTTATTTCACCTTCCTATTCCACTTTCCTACATTTTTCCTATAGCATTTGCTAATAATGTTTATGGGTAGCTTTCCTTTGTATTCTTCCCAAGCTATTAGCTTAAAGAAAAGGGCCAGTCTACTGCTCAATCCAATGTTAAGATAATTTTGCATCATAGACATTTAAACATACATATTTTCATACTGTGTAATATTAAAAAGTTTTTGCAGTACAGGCAGTCCCCAGGTTACGTACAATATAGGGACTGTAGGTTTGTTCTTAAGTTGAATCTGTATGTAAGTCGGAACTGGCGCCAGATTCAGCCGCTGCTGAAACTGACCAGCGGCTGACTACAGGAAGCCCGAGGCAGAGTTGCTCTGCCCCGGGCTTCCTTGAATCAGCCGCTGATCAGTTTCAACAGTGGCTGAATCTGGACGCCTGGGACAGAGCAGCTGGGGCGCTGCCGGGTAGGTCACCGCACCTCGGCGTTGCAGGGGACCAACCCTGCAGCACCCCAGCTGCTCTACCACAGGCGACCCCAAGTCAGCTGCTGCTGAAACTGATCAGCAGCTGATTCCAAGAAGCCTGGGGCAGAGCAACTCTGCCTCGGGCTTCCTGTAGTCAGCCGCTGGTCAGTTTCAGCAGCAGCTGACTTGGGGATGCCTGGGGCAGAGCAGCTGGGGTGCTGCCCGGTTGGTCCAGTAGTGCCAAGAGCAGCGCTGGGGGACCAACCGGCAGCGCCCCAGCTGCTCTACCACAGGCGTCCCGAGAAAAGCCTGGTCTGCTGGGGGGGTGCACTAGCTGCGCCCCTCCTCTCCCCCCAGCAGACCAGGGAGACACGGGCGGCAGAACCGAGACGCGCCGCGGTCCCGCCGCCCGGGTCCTCCCCAGCAGACCAGGGAGACGTGGAGCAGCTTTTCTCACCCCGGAGGATGCGGGCGGCGGGACCATGGCGCGTCTGGGCAGTCCTGCCGCCCGCGTCCTCTGGGGCGAGAAAAGCCCCGTTCGTAACTACGGATCCGACCTAAGTCGGATCCGCGGAACCCGGGGACTGCCTGTATAGTCAATATGTGGATTGGCACTGAAGTAAATACGGTAGCTGGTTTTTATAAGTCTAAATAATTTTCTGACCATTAATAAATAATAAGCCTTCTCTTTGGAGGCATTATATGATACCCAGTGATGATCATCATTCTATTTCTCTTTCACCAAGTATAGCCTTATTCAATTGACTTGATTTATTTCACACACCAAGCTATCATATTTTGCCTGTCTACATTACCTGTGAGTTTCACCTGGATTACAAAATTCTACTACTAAACAAATTCTGTATTTCACCTAATAAGTGATTGCATGTCAGTGGTATAATATGTTAAGTGATCCCACTAAGTATGTAAAGGAACTATCTTGATGCTTTTGAAAGAAGGAAATAAAGAAATAAAATGGAACCTGTTAGCATCACACAATTAACGAAGTCCATGTACTGCCTTAAACAATCAGATCCCCTTATGGCTGTTACACTATTGCACACGTGAACTTAATTTTGTCAGCAGATACTGCAGAACTCAAGGGTATGTAGAATACTTTAGCATTTGAATAAGACTTACTGAGCATACAATGATTTCCATTACTTTGGTGTTATGGTTCATGCCAGGAACGGGACATAAAATAGATGAACTCATGATCTGACATGGAAAAGCATACTCATGGAAAAAAACATAGTATAATTTTAGGAAATTTAAGGGATCTGAAAACCCTGCAGTCATTTTAGGGTTGTCGTCAAACTTTACAGTAAAAAGCCATATTTTCTTCTGCTGTACTTTTCCAATTTTTACTATGCAAACACAACCCTGATTATCATCATAATTATATCCCCAAGATTATTTTGGAATATGACTTCCAATCACTTATGTGATTAAGGAGCCTAAGTTCTATTTTCCCCCAAAGTGATTTAGGCACTTAGGAGCCCAAGTTCCAATCACAGGTACTTCTAAGAATATTATGCACAGTTTACAAATAATTCCACTTTTCGAAGGAGCCTTGTGAGTTTTAGCATTTTGGAGCAGTTAGTAATGTGTCACATACTACAATGTCTCTGTCTGTATTCCAAGTGACTGAAGATTACAAAGCAGTAAAATACATCAGGTTCCACTGTATAATAAGATGTTCTCACTCCCTGTTTGCATAGGGAAGTAGGAAATTATAAGTATCTTTAAGGTTCACAGGTTTAATTTTTGTTGGTGAAATAAATAATCACAAAAGGGGACTGACAGAGGACTTTAATTAGCAAGGCTATTTAACAATGGAACAGATACAACACGACAACAGAAATTTGAGCTTCCCATTAGGACAATTCTGACTAGAAGAACAGCCTCAAAGTAAGGGAAGGTAGCTCAGTTTTCCCGGTTAGTGAACTAGGAGCCTCTGTACCTATCACTAGCTACAAATTAGAGACCTATTCACTTGTGAACCACTTCTGAAAAGTCTTGAAAGCTGGATACAATTCAATTAATAAATAATAAGCATTATTTGAATTGAGTGTGGGGAAGGACTGCTCTTGAGGGCAGCAACATTCTGAAGATGCCAAGGACTATCAGATTTGCAGCAGGTTGTAGTACAACCTAACAGCAAGAGAGTAAGAAACAATGTGCCAAATGAAAATATTTCTTTGTTAATGAGAAAATCTGAATAGTGAATGTGATATAAGGGTGCCCCCTACACAGGGTAAATTCGTCAGGAAAGGGAACATGGAGATGACAGTTAAGGTTCTATTTCGTCTGCCTAGTTTCGTCTGCCATCAATGGCAGTTTTACCACTGACTTAAACAGAAGTAGAATTGGGTCTGTAATAGAAATAAATCAGTATTTAAAAATTCTGCATACCAACTGGCCCAGAGAGGCCAAACAATTTCAGACTCTTTCTGACAATAAAAGATGTTTTTGCTGGAATTGTGATCACGATACAAGGTGGGCCAAGCCCTTGATTTTGTGATTGGACAGGTAAATGAACTAGGGTGAATTGAAGAAAATAGTAATGTACATGGGATTATTTTTCAGATCTACAGACAAGTCATCCTAGGAAAGAATGGGAGGGCTATAAAGTGTCAGAAACATTAATTTCAACCTGCTAAACTCACAGATAGGCAGACAAATGAGAAAACAGGCTGCTTTTTAGTCCTGAAGACAGCAAGGCAGACAAAGAAGAGGAAAAATTGGCAGTTAACTATTTATCATCTAGAAAATTCAGTCAGGCAGCCAAAATGCAGGAACAGATAATTAACTTGTGCACTGTCCAGGGTGGAAATGTTAGTGATAGCAGTCATCTATAAAATGAGCCAGCTGGCTCTGCTGCCAAATCAGTCCCAGTTTACTTGATAGCTACCAGCTAACCATGTGACCAGAGAATGAACTAGTCTTGGCCTACTAAAAGAGACAGATCGCCGCCTCCTGTGCAGTAATTTAGAGGACTCATAGATTGTTACAGTCAAACTGACGTACCAAAGTTTCAATGATTTTTCACTAAACACAGATAAAAGCTGCAAATTAATATATTTTCAACAGTGAAGTTAGTGATTTGTGGTGACATGTAGACATACTGTGTTTTGTAGCTTTTATTATTTAGATTCCCATGAAAGGAATGTAAAAAGATCTGCCCTCTCGTTATTTTACCAAAATCAATTTAATTTAATTTACAAAATGATTTGGTATAAATAGCCTTAGGAGACTTAGATTTTTCTAAGTAAACATTGGTAACTTTTGATTTTCCCATATATGCACAAAAATATATGCACAGGCAAACTAAAAGAAAGTGCTGCTTGACTTAATGATATTTGCTTTATATATTTTATGATGAGGATGATCATTTGTGTTTTAATGGTTATAGAGTAACAATTCCTCATAACTCTGAAAAATGTAAACCAATACAAATAAATGTTTATTTTTAAATGTTGATATTAATTAAAATAAAAAAATACAAAATAAATTCCATCAATCTTAGGTATAAATAGAATTTTTATTAACCCCCTTTATTGATTTTAGAGTGAAACTCAGTCAGTCAATACAAAATGTCAAGCCAAAGCTTATGGATCATTCCTGACCAATTTAAGATCTATTCTGTAGTTGTAAATGGAACCTGAATAGGCCTCTTGTAGGTTTAACTGAGGGTGGTTCAAAGGCTTTTTGTGCTTGTCTTCCACGCTTGAGTAAAACCACCGAACTGGCACACTAACAAAGAAGTTTAGAGGGTAAAAACCAACATATACATTAAAGTAATCTCTCCTGATTTTACGTGTGAGCAGAACAGAGACGTAAAACAGATGTTAAGGTAAATTACTGCAAAAACCAGCAATTTGCACCTCCTGAAATCCCACAATAACAAATAAATTCCTAGTTTTTTGCACAGTCTAACAGAAGTCACAGTCTGTGCAGAAATATTACATTTTATTGTGATTAAATATGGCTAAATATCTGTCAATTTCATAAATGAGTTATGTGCTTGACTTCTAACATGGGCTGAGACTATTTCAACACCTCTAGGTTATTAGGCCAGTGACTACTACTCATGAAAAGTGCTCCAAGTGCACAAACAATGGAACAACCATGATGAGACATTCTACTGGATAGGCCCTAATGGACACTTCTGCTGACTGGAGGGGAAAAAAACCAAAGTGAACACAGTTTGAACAGCCTGACTGAGGATTAGGCTTTGTATACACCACCAATTAAACAAAACTGTTGGTGTTCACAGATGCTTAAACCTCCACTCCCAAAAGACAAAAGTTTTACAGCAACAAAGTGGCAGTCTAAACAATTCTTTGTCACAGGAGCCCTCTGCTGTCGACAATGTGAAACCCACTCGCAGGAGGGAGGGGAAGTATTTTGTCGGGAATAGTGCTGAAAAACAGCATTCACACTGCCTAACTTTTAGTGACATAGATGTGTCAATACCGCTGTTCTTTTGAAAGAAAATTGAAAGAACAGAGGGGGTTTTCCAACATTGGTAATCCTCCTTCTTTGAGGAAGAAGCCTTTCTCCAAAAGAGCTCTTTTGCAAAAAGGTGTGTATGGACAAGGAAGAGGGAGTTCTTTCAAAAGAAGAGGAAAGAGGGAAAAGCACACGTGCCCTGGTGGCCACTGCATCTATAGTAATCACAGCTGAAATGTGAGATAGTGTCCACACTGAATGGATACTATCTTTCAGTGTGGACGCTCTCTTTCGGAAGAAGTTTTTCCGGAATCTCTCTTCTGGAAAAGCTTCTTCCGAAAGAAGCCTGCAGTCTAGACATAGCCTATGATGCCACAGGACCAGCTGTTTTTAGCAGAGCATGCTGCGAGTGAATACCAGGGTGGGTTACAGAAGAATCTAGGATGCTAGAAGAGACTGTAGATAGGGTCTATCTTGTGCCTGTAATTTAAGAGGATAGCCTATCTAACTTAGCTTCTAGTGAAGTATAACATTAGATGAGACTAAATATGCCTGTAGGCTGTTTGCTGTTTTAATTGTTTTGTCCTCTGTGCTCTCAGATACTTTATTCCAACTGAAAATAAAAATACATTTTTTTAAAAAAGCTGTTTTGTCATTAGTCACAGTTTCCAAAGGGGAAGAAAGACTGAGACCCAAAACACAGTTGGACGTGCAAGGGGATAAACAGTTGATACATGCAGGGTAGCACGCTGCTCCAAGAACTGAAGAATAACTAGTCTATTCAGGGCCCAAGACCTAAATCCAAGAGACCAGAAAAGGACACTTAGCCTTGTTACTGTGTCAGAGATTCAAAATAGCATAGTAGAAAATCCCTAGCTGACCTATATCCTGATTGTCTCCTTTCAGTTTGTAATGATCTGAATATTTTTCTACAGAACTTAAAGTTCCCCCATGGATTTTTCGATAATTGATCACTCAGAATTATTCAAAATTCAACTGGGCTGACAGATCTGTCCCAACAGCAGGAAATATTCCTTTTCAACAAAAACCCCTGAGTAATATATCACCTATTTTTTAACATTACAGCTTCATGAATAAACTTAGAAAAACAATGGATGGTCCTGCAGCACCTTAGAGACTAATAAAAAATGCAGATGCATCATGAGCTTTCGTGGGCACAACCCACTTCTTCAGATCAAAGAAGATCATCCGTTGTTTTTTAATTGTTATCAGTTACATACTAATATGGCTACCCCTCTGTGCTTCATAAATGCTGTTCAGAAGACAGCGTTTATAGTTGACTAATCATCTGACTAGAATCCCCAGTCAAAGCAGCCTGAATTTAACTTACTACAATGTACTATTTCAGAAGAAAACACTCCTAATTCCTATTCAAAATAGGTTTTTTAGTTATCACGATTATTATTATAAATTCAAATCTCAAAAAGGTGCCCATATTCACTATGACCCAGACCTCTTTCTTCTGTTACAATTTACATCAATTTGCCATGTCTTGAAGGCCAAGGTTTCCCCTT